>NC_086451.1:457252488-457329988 GCF_028390025.1 Pseudophryne corroboree
ACCCTGCTGCATGTGTGATGCTGTGCCTGTGCCCTGCTGCATGTGTGATGCTGTGCCAGTGCCCTGCTGCATGTGTGACGCTGTGCCTGTGCCCTGCTGCATGTGTGACGCTGTGCCTGTGCCCTGCTGCATGTGTGACGCTGTGCCTGTACCCTGCTGCATGTGTGATGCTGTGCCTGTGCCCTGCTGCATGTGATGATGTGCCTGTGCCCTGCTGCATGTGTGATGCTGTGCCTGTACCCTGCTGCATGTGTGATGCTGTGCCTGTGCCCTGCTGCATTTGATGCTGTGCCTGTGCCCTGCTGCATGTGATGCTGTGCCTGTGCCCTGCTGCATGTGTGATGCTGTGCCTGTGCCCTGCTGCATGTGTGATGCTGTGCCTGTGCCCTGCTGCATGTGATGCTGTGCCTGTGCCCTGCTGCATGTGTGATGCTGTGCCTGTACCCTGCTGCATGTGTGATGCTTTGCCTGTGCCCTGCTGCATGTGATGCTGTGCCTGTGCCCTGCTGCATGTGTGATGCTGTGAACTGCTGCATGTGTGACGCTGTGCCTGTGCCCTGCTGCATGTGTGATGCTGTGCCTGTGCCCTGCTGCATGTGGATGCTGTGCCAGTGCCCTTGACAGACTACAGCCCCTCAACAGGCCCCACCCCCATTAGGGCAGGTTTCATACATTTCTCTGACGTCCTAGTGGATGCTGGGTACTCCGTAAGGACCATGGGGAATAGACGGGCTCCGCAGGAGACTGGGCACTCTTAAAAGAAAGATTAGGTACTATATCTGGTGTGCACTGGCTCCTCCCTCTATGCCCCTCCTCCAGACCCCAGTTAGAATCTGTGCCCGACCAGAGCTGGTTGCACACTAGGGGCTCTCCTGAGCTTACTAGAAAAGAAAGTATTTGTTAGGTTTTTTATTTTCAGTGACATCTGCTGGCAACAGACTCACTGCTACGAGGGACTGAGGGGAGAGAAGCCAACGTACCTGCTTGCAGCTAGGTTGTGCTTCTTAGGCTACTGGACACCATTAGCTCCAGAGGGATCGAACACAGGGCCCGACCTCGATCGTCCGTTCCCGTAGCCGCGCCGCCGTCCCCCTTGCAGAGCCAGAAGACGGAAGAACCAGAAGAAAAACGGCGGCTGAAGACTCCGGTCTTCAATAAGGTAGCGCACAGCACTGCAGCTGTGCGCCATTGCTCCCATAGCACACTACATGCTCCGGTCACTGGTGGGTGCAGGGCGCTGGGGGAAGGGCGCCCTGGGCTGCAATAAGTATACCTTTGGCAAAAATGCACATAATACAGTTATAAACTGTATATGTGCCTAATCCCCCGCCATTAAAATTATTAAAAGCGGGATAAGCCCGCAACGGAGGGGGCGGGGCTATCTCCCTCAGCACACCGGCGCCATTTTCTCTTCACAGCTCCGCTGGAAGGACGCTCCCCAGGCTCTCCCCTGCAGTATTCACTACGAGAAGGGTAAAAAAGAGAGGGGGGGCACATAAATTTAGGCGCAAAAGGTGTTATAAGCAGCTATTGGGGGAAATTCACTCTGTGTTAGTGTAAAATCCCTCTGTTATATAGCGCTCTGGTGTGTGCTGGCATACTCTCTCTCTGTCTCCCCTAAGGACTTGGTGGGGTCCTGTCCTCAGTCAGAGCATTCCCTGTGTGTGTGCGGTGTGTCGGTACGGCTGTGTCGACATGTTTGATGAGGAGGCTTACGTGGAGGCGGAGCAGGAGCCGATAAGTGTGATGTCGCCCCCTGCGGGGCCGACACCAGAGTGGATGGATATGTGGAAGGTATTAACCGACAGTGTCAACTCCTTGCATAAAAGGTTTGATGACGTAACAGCTTTGGGACAGCCGGCATCTCAGCCCGCGCCTGCCCAGGCGTCTCAGAGGCCATCAGGGGCTCAAAAACGCCCGCTATCTCAGATGGCAGACACAGATGTCGACACGGAGTCTGACTCCAGTGTCGACGAGGATGAGACAAATGTACAGTCCACAAGGGCCATCCGATGCATGATTACGGCAATGAAAAATGTGTTGCACATTTCTGTGCAATTTACCACTAAAAAGGGTATTATGTTTGGGGAGAAAAAGCAGCCAGTGACTTTTCCCCCATCTGATGAGTTAAATGAACTGTGTGAAGAAGCGTGGGGTTCCCCCGATAAGAAACTAGTGATTTGTAAGAGGTTAGTGATGGCGTACCCTTTCCCGCCAACGGACAGGTTACGTTGGGAGACATCCCCTAGGGTGGACAAGGCGCTCACACGCTTATCAAAAAGGGTGGCACTGCCGTCTCAGGATACGGCCGCCTTAAAGGAGCCTGCAGTTAGAAAGCAGGAGGCTATCCTGAAGTCTGTATATACACACTCAGGTGAGACCTGCAATTGCTTCAGCATGGATGTGTAGTGCTGCAGCAGCGTGGTCTGATACCCTGTCAGATAACATTGATACCCTCGACAGGGATACTATATTGCTAACCATAGAGCATATAAAAGACGTTGTCTTATATATGAGAGATGCACAGAGGGACATTTGCCGGCTGGTATCTAGAATTAATGCAATGTCCATTTCTGCCAGGAGAGTATTATGGACTCGGCAGTGGACAGGTGATTCTGATTCTAAAAGGCACATGGAGGTTTTGCCTTATAAGGGTGAGGAGTTGTTTGGGGACGGTCTCTCGGACCTCGTTTCCACAGCAACAGCTGGGAAGTCTACTTTTTTACCTCAGGTTCCCTCACAGCCTAAGAAAGCACCGTATTATCAAGTACAGTCCTTTCGGCCTCAGAAAGGCAAGCGGGTCAGAGGCGCGTCCTTTCTGCCCAGAGGCAGGGGTAGAGGGAAAAAGCTGCACCAGACAGCCAGTTCCCAGGAACAAAAATCCTCCCCTGCTTCCACTAAGTCCACCGCATGACGCTGGGGCTCCACAGGTGGAGCCAGGTGCGGTGGGGGCGCTTCTCCGGAACTTCAGCAACCAGTGGGTACGCTCACAGGTGGATCTCTGGGTTCTACAAGTGGTATCTCAGGGATACAAGCTGTAGTTCGAGGCGACTCCCCCTCGCCGTTACCTCAAATCAGCCTTGCCAGCTGCTCCCAGAGAAAGGGAGGTAATACTGGCGGCAATTCACAAGCTGTACCTTCAGCAGGTGATAATCAAAGTTCCCCTCCTTCAACAGGGACGGGGTTACTATTCCACAATGTTTGTGGTACCGAAACCAGACGGTTCGGTGAGACCCATTCTAAATTTGAAATCCTTGAACACCTTTATAAGGAAGTTCAAGTTCAAAATGAAATCGCTCAGGGCGGTTATTGCAAGACTGGAAGAGGGGGATTTTATGGTGTCGCTGGACATCAAGGATGCTTACCTACATGTCCCCATTTACCCACCTCACCAGAAGTACCTCAGGTTTGTGGTACAGGACTGTCTTTACCAATTCCAGACGTTGCCGTTTGGTCTGTCCACGGCACCGAGGGTATTTACCAAGGTAATGGCCGAAATGATGATACTCCTTCAAAAGAAGGGAGTTATAATTATCCCGTACTTGGACAATCTCCTTACAAAGGCGAGGTCCAAGGAGCAGTTGTTAGTCAGCGTAGCACTATCTCGGGAAGTGCTACAACAGCACGGCTGGATTCTGATTATCCCAAAGTCGCAGCTGACTCCTACGACGCGTCTGCTGTTCTTGGGCATGATTCTGGACACAGAACAGAAGAAGGTGTTTCTCCCGGAGGAAAAGGCCCAGGAATTATCATCTCTGGTCAGGGACCTCCTGAAACCAAAACAGGTGTCGGTGCATCACTGCACGCGAGTCCTGGGAAAGATGGTAGCTTCTTACGAAGCAATTCCCTTCGGCAGCTTCCATGCAAGGATCTTTCAGTGGGACCTGTTAGACAAGTGGTCCGGATCGCATCTTCAGATGCATCGGTTGATCACCCTGTCCCCGAGGGCCAGGGTGTCTCTGCTGTGGTGGCTGCAGAGTGCTCATCTTCTCGAGGGCCGCAGATTCGGCATACAGGACTGGGTCCTGGTGACCACGGATGCAAGCCTCCGAGGTTGGGGGGCAGTCACTCAGGGAAGAAACTTCCAAGGACAGTGGTCGAGTCAGGAGACTTCCCTACACATAAATATTCTGGAACTAAGGGCCATTTACAATGCCCTGAGTCAAGCAGAACCCCTGCTTCAAAACCAACCGGTGCTGATTCAGTCAGACAACATCACGGCGGTCGCCCATGTAAACCGACAGGGAGGCACAAGAAGCAGGATGGCGATGGCAGAAGCCACAAGGATTCTTCGATGGGCGGAGAATCACGTCCTAGCACTGTCAGCAGTGTTCATTCCGGGAGTGGACAACTGGGAAGCAGACTTCCTCAGCAGGCACGACCTCCACCCGGGAGAGTGGGGACTTCATCCAGAAGTCTTCAAGCTGATTGTAAATCGTTGGGAAAGGCCACAGGTGGACATGATGGCGTCCCGCCTCAACAAAAAGCTAAAAAGATATTGCGCCAGGTCAAGGGACCCTCAGACGATAGCTGTGGACGCTCTAGTGACACCGTGGGTGTACCAGTCGGTTTATGTGTTCCCTCCTCTTCCTCTCATACCCAAGGTACTGAGGATAATAAGAAAGAGAGGAGTAAGAACTATACTCATCTTTCCGGACTGCCCAAGAAGAACTTGGTACCCAGAACTACAAGAAATGATCTCAGAGGACCCATGGCCTCTGCCGCTCCGACAGGACCTGCTACAGCAGGGGCTCTGTCTGTTCCAAGACATACCGCGGTTGCGTTTGACGGCATGGCGGTTGAACGCCGGATGCTAATGAAAAAGGGCATTCCAGATGAAGTCATTCCTACGCTGATAAAAGCTAGGAAGGATGTGACAGCAAAACATTATCACCGCATATGGCGAAAATATATTGCTTGGTGTGAGGCCAGGAGGGCCCCAACAGAGGAATTTCAGCTGGGTCGTTTTCTGCACTTCCTACAGTCAGGAGTGACTATGGGCCTAAATTGGGATCCATTAAAGTCCAGATTTCGTCCCTGTCTATTTTCTTTCAAAAAGAACTGGCTTCACTGCCTGAAGTACAGACGTTTGTTAAGGGAGTGTTGCATATTCAGCCCCCTTTTGTGCCTCCAGTGGCACCTTGGGATCTCAACGTCGTGTTAGATTTCCTAAAATCACATTGGTTTGAGCCACTTAAGACCGTGGAGCTCAAATATCTCACGTGGAAAGTGGTCACGCTGTTGGCCTTAGCTTCGGCCAGGCGTGTGTCAGAATTGGCGGCTTTGTCATGTAAAAGCCCATATCTGATTTTCCATATGGACAGGGCAGAATTGAGGACTCGTCCCCAATTTCTTCCTAAGGTGGTTTCAGCGTTTCATTTGAACCAATCTATTGTGGTGCCTGCGGCTACTCAGGACTTGGAGGATTCCAAGTTGCTGGACGTAGTCCGGGCCCTGAAAATCTATGTTTCCAGGACGGCTAGAGTCAGAAAAACTGACTCGCTATTTATCCTGCATGCACCCAACAAGCTGGGTGCTCCTGCTTCAAAGCAGACTATTGTTCGCTGGATCTGTAGTACGATTCAGCTTGCACATTCTGCGGCTGGACTTCCGCATCCTAAATCAGTAAAGGCCCATTCCACGAGGAAGGTGGGCTCTTCTTGAGCGGCTGCCCGAGGGGTCTCGGCTTTACAACTTTGCCGAGCTGCTAGTTGGTCGGGTTCAAACACTTTTGCAAAATTCTACAAGTTTGATACCCTGGCTGAGGAGGACCTTGAGTTTGCTCATTCGGTGCTGCAGAGTCATCCGCACTCTCCCGCCGTTTGGGAGCTTTGGTATAATCCCCATGGTCCTTACGGAGTACCCAGCATCCACTAGGAAGTCAGAGAAAATAAGAATTTACTCACCGGTAATTCTATTTCTCATAGTCCGTAGTGGATGCTGGGAGCCCGTCCCAAGTGCGGACTCTCTGCAATACATGTATTTAGTTATTGCTTAACTAAAGGGTTATTGTTATGAGCCATCTGTTAAATGAGGCTCAGTTATTGTTCATACTGTTAACTGGGTATAGTTTTCACAAGTTGTACGGTGTGATTGGTGTGGCTGGTATGAGTCTTACCCTGGATTCCAAATCCTTTTCTAGTAATGTCGGCTCTTCCGGGCACAGTTTCCCTAACTGAGGTCTGGAGGAGGGGCATAGAGGGAGGGGCCAGTGCACACCATATATAGTACCTAATCTTTCTTTTAAGAGTGCCCAGTCTCCTGCGGAGCCCGTCTATTCCCCATGGTCCTTGCGGAGTCCCCAGCATCCACTACGGACTACGAGAAATAGAATTACCAGTGAGTAAATTCTTATTTTTGTGTCTGGTTGTACATCACAATCCGCCCCTGGTATAGTGTAGTGTGCGCTATGGGCATAATTCAGTCCTGAACGCATCCACGCGTCTGTAAGCAGCGGCTGCATTCAGGTGGTCTGTGCATGCGCACTGGACGCAGTGCGCGACCTTACACATTGCGACCACATCCAGAAAGGACGGGGCCGCAGTGTGATTGACAGCGGCGGCTATTCGCTGGGTAGCAACATGGCGTTGTGGGGGGGGGGGCATGACATGACCTTTTTGGGGTGGCTGCGTGACGTCACATGCAGTGGCTCCGATTAAAAACAAGGCGGTGACCGCCTGACAGCTCAGCCAGGAGTCAGCCTTAGTTCCGATGCGTCTGCAATCTAATAATGGATCCATCGCGAGGTGGCCTCACACATGCTGGGGGGCCGTGCCCTGTGCTGAGTGGCGTGCCCTGTGCTGGGAGGCCGTGCCCTGTGCTGGGTGGCCTTGCCCTGTGCTGGGTGGCCGTGCCCTGTGCTGGGTGGCCTTGCCCTGTGCTGGGTGGCCGTGCCCTGTGCTGGGTGGCCGTGCCCTGTGCTGGGTGGCCGTGCCCTGTGCTGGGTGGCCTTCCCTGTGCTGGGTGGCTGTGCCCTGTGCTGGGTGGCCGTGCCCTGTGCTGGGTGGCCTTCCCTGTGCTGGGTGGTGTGCCCTGTGCTGGGTGGCCGTGCCCTGTGCTGGGTGGTGTGCCCTGTGCTGGGTGGCCGTGCCCTGTGCTGGGTGGCCTTCCCTGTGCTGGGAGGCGTGCTCTGTGCTGGGTGGTGTGCCCTGTGCTGGGTGGTGTGCCCTGTGCTGGGGTGGTGTGCCCTGTGCTGGGGGGCTGTGCCCTGTGCTGGGTGGCCTTGCCCTGTGCTGGGTGGCTGTGCCCTGTGCTGGGTGGCGTGCCCTGTGCTGGGTGGCCTTGCCCTGTGCTGGGTGGCCTTGCCCTGTGCTGGGTGGCCTTGCCCTGTGCTGGGGGGCTGTGCCCTGTGCTGGGTGGCGTGCCCTGTGCTGGGTGGCCTTCCCTGTGCTGGGGGGCTGTGCCCTGTGCTGGGTGGTGTGCCCTGTGCTGGGTGGCGTGCCCTGTGCTGGGTGGCCTTCCCTGTGCTGGGGGGCTGTGCCCTGTGCTGGGTGGCCTTGACCTGTGCTGGGTGGCCTTCCCTGTGCTGGGGGGCTGTGCCCTGTGCTGGGTGGCCTTGACCTGTGCTGGGTGGCCGTGCCCTGTGCTGGGTGGCCTTCCCTGTGCTGGGGGGCTGTGCCCTGTGCTGGGAGGCCGTGCCCTGTGCTGGGTGGCCTTGCCCTGTGCTGGGTGGCCGTGCCCTGTGCTGGGTGGCCTTGCCCTGTGCTGGGTGGCCGTGCCCTGTGCTGGGTGGCCGTGCCCTGTGCTGGGTGGCCGTGCCCTGTGCTGGGGGGCCGTGCCCTGTGCTGGGGGGCTGTGCCCTGTGCTGGGAGGCCGTGCCCTGTGCTGGGAGGCCGTGCCCTGTGCTGGGAGGCCGTGCCCTGTGCTGGGTGGCCGGTGGCCGTGCCCTGTGCTGGGTGGCCTTGCCCTGTGCTGGGTGGCGTGCCCTGTGCTGGGTGGCCTTGCCCTGTGCTGGGTGGCTTTGCCCTGTGCTGGGTGGCGTGCCCTGTGCTGGGTGGCCTTCCCTGTGCTGGGTGGCCGTGCCGTGTGCTGGGTGGCCGTGCCCTGTGCTGGGTGGCCGTGCCCTGTGCTGGGTGGCCTTCCCTGTGCTGGGTGGCCTTCCCTGTGCTGGGGGGCTGTGCCCTGTGCTGGGTGGCCGTGCCCTGTGCTGGGTGGTGTGCCCTGTGCTGGGTGGTGTGCCCTGTGCTGGGTGGCGTGCCCTGTGCTGGGTGGCCGTGCCCTGTGCTGGGTGGTGTGCCCTGTGCTGGGTGGCCGTGCCCTGTGCTGGGTGGCCGTGCCCTGTGCTGGGTGGCCTTCCCTGTGCTGGGTGGCCTTCCCTGTGCTGGGTGGCCTTCCCTGTGCTGGGTGGCCGTGCCGTGTGCTGGGTGGCCGTGCCCTGTGCTGGGTGGCCGTGCCCTGTGCTGGGTGGCCTTCCCTGTGCTGGGTGGCCTTCCCTGTGCTGGGGGGCTGTGCCCTGTGCTGGGTGGCCGTGCCCTGTGCTGGGTGGTGTGCCCTGTGCTGGGTGGTGTGCCCTGTGCTGGGTGGCCTTCCCTGTGCTGGGTGGTGTGCCCTGTGCTGGGTGGCCGTGCCCTGTGCTGGGTGGTGTGCCCTGTGCTGGGTGGCCGTGCCCTGTGCTGGGTGGCCGTGCCCTGTGCTGGGTGGCCTTCCCTGTGCTGGGTGGCCGTGCCCTGTGCTGGGAGGCGTGCCCTGTGCTGGGTGGTGTGCCCTGTGCTGGGTGGTGTGCCCTGTGCTGGGTGGTGTGCCCTGTGCTGGGTGGCCTTCCCTGTGCTGGGTGGTGTGCCCTGTGCTGGGTGGCCTTCCCTGTGCTGGGTGGTGTGCCCTGTGCTGGGTGGCCTTCCCTGTGCTGGGAGGCGTGCCCTGTGCTGGGTGGTGTGCTCTGTGCTGGGGGGCTGTGCCCTGTGCTGGGTGGCCTTGCCCTGTGCTGGGTGGCCTTGCCCTGTGCTGGGTGGCTGTGCCATGTGCTGGGTGGCGTGCCCTGTGCTGGGTGGCCTTGCCCTGTGCTGGGTGGCCTTGCCCTGTGCTGGGTGGCCTTCCCTGTGCTGGGGGGCTGTGCCCTGTGCTGGGTGGCCTTGCCCTGTGCTGGGTGGCGTGCCCTGTGCTGGGTGGCCTTGACCTGTGCTGGGTGGCCGTGCCCTGTGCTGGGTGGCCTTCCCTGTGCTGGGGGGCTGTGCCCTGTGCTGGGAGGCCGTGCCCTGTGCTGGGTGGCCTTGCCCTGTGCTGGGTGGCCGTGCCCTGTGCTGGGTGGCCTTCCCTGTGCTGGGGGGCTGTGCCCTGTGCTGGGAGGCCGTGCCCTGTGCTGGGAGGCCGTGCCCTGTGCTGGGTGGCCGGTGGCCGTGCCCTGTGCTGGGTGGCGTGCCCTGTGCTGGGTGGCCTTGCCCTGTGCTGGGTGGCTTTGCCCTGTGCTGGGTGGCGTGCCCTGTGCTGGGTGGCGTGCCCTGTGCTGGGTGGCCTTCCCTGTGCTGGGTGGCCGTGCCGTGTGTTGGGTGGCCGTGCCCTGTGCTGGGTGGTGTGCCCTGTGCTGGGTGGCCGTGCCCTGTGCTGGGTGGTGTGCCCTGTGCTGGGTGGTGTGCCCTGTGCTGGGTGGCTGTGCCCTGTGCTGGGTGGCCGTGCCCTGTGCTGGGGGGCTGTGCCCTGTGCTGGGTGGCCGTGCCCTGTGCTGGGTGGTGTGCCCTGTGCTGGGTGGCCGTGCCCTGTGCTGGGTGGCTGTGCCCTGTGCTGGGGGGCCGTGCCCTGTGCTGGGTGGCTGTGCCCTGTGCTGGGTGGCCTTCCCTGTGCTGGGGGGCTGTGCCCTGTGCTGGGTGGCCTTGCCCTGTGCTGGGTGGCGTGCCCTGTGCTGGGTGGCCTTGACCTGTGCTGGGTGGCCGTGCCCTGTGCTGGGTGGCCTTCCCTGTGCTGGGGGGCTGTGCCCTGTGCTGGGAGGCCGTGCCCTGTGCTGGGTGGCCTTGCCCTGTGCTGGGTGGCCTTGCCCTGTGCTGGGTGGCCGTGCCCTGTGCTGGGTGGCCTTCCCTGTGCTGGGGGGCTGTGCCCTGTGCTGGGAGGCCGTGCCCTGTGCTGGGAGGCCGTGCCCTGTGCTGGGTGGCCGGTGGCCGTGCCCTGTGCTGGGTGGCGTGCCCTGTGCTGGGTGGCCTTGCCCTGTGCTGGGTGGCTTTGCCCTGTGCTGGGTGGCGTGCCCTGTGCTGGGTGGCGTGCCCTGTGCTGGGTGGCCTTCCCTGTGCTGGGTGGCCGTGCCGTGTGTTGGGTGGCCGTGCCCTGTGCTGGGTGGTGTGCCCTGTGCTGGGTGGCCGTGCCCTGTGCTGGGTGGTGTGCCCTGTGCTGGGTGGTGTGCCCTGTGCTGGGTGGCTGTGCCCTGTGCTGGGTGGCCGTGCCCTGTGCTGGGGGGCTGTGCCCTGTGCTGGGTGGCCGTGCCCTGTGCTGGGTGGTGTGCCCTGTGCTGGGTGGCCGTGCCCTGTGCTGGGTGGCTGTGCCCTGTGCTGGGGGGCCGTGCCCTGTGCTGGGTGGCTGTGCCCTGTGCTGGGGGGCTGTGCCCTGTGCTGGGTGGCCGTGCCCTGTGCTGGGTGGTGTGCCCTGTGATGGGTGGTGTGCCCTGCTGGGGGGCCGTGCCCTGTGCTGGGTGGTGTGCCCTGTGCTGGGTGGCCGTGCCCTGTGCTGGGGGGCCTTCCCTGTGCTGGGTGGCCGTGCCGTGTGTTGGGTGGCCGTGCCCTGTGCTGGGTGGTGTGCCCTGTGCTGGGTGGCTGTGCCCTGTGCTGGGTGGTGTGTCCTGTGCTGGGTGGTGTGCCCTGTGCTGGGTGGCCATGCCCTGTGCTGGGTGGCTGTGCCCTGTGCGGGGGGGCCGTGCCCTGTGCTGGGTGGCTGTGCCCTGTGCTGGGGGGCCGTGCCCTGTGCTGCGTGGCCGTGCCCTGTGCTGGGTGGCTGTGCCCTGTGCTGCGCGGCCGTGCCCTGTGCTGGGTGGCCGTGCCCTGTGCTGGGTGGTGTGCCCTGTGCTGGGTGGTGTGCCCTGCTGGGGGGCCGTGCCCTGTGCTGGGTGGCCGTGCCCTGTGCTGGGTGGTGTGCCCTGTGCTGGGTGGCCGTGCCCTGTGCTGGGTGGTGTGCCCTGTGCTGGGTGGCCTTCCCTGTGCTGGGTGGCCGTGCCCTGTGCTGGGTGGCCGTGCCCTGTGCTGCGTGGCCGTGCCCTGTGCTGGGTGGCTGTGCCTTGTGCTGGGTGGCCGTGCCCTGTGCTGGGTGGTGTGCCCTGTGCTGGGTGGTGTGCCCTGTGCTGGGTGGTGTGCCCTGCTGGGGGGCCGTGCCCTGTGCTGGGTGGCCGTGCCCTGTGCTGGGTGGTGTGCCCTGTGCTGGGTGGCCGTGCCCTGTGCTGGGTGGTGTGCCCTGTGCTGGGTGGCCTTCCCTGTGCTGGGTGGCCGTGCCCTGTGCTGGGTGGCCGTGCCCTGTGCTGCGTGGCCGTGCCCTGTGCTGGGTGGCCGTGCCCTGTGCTGCGCGGCCGTGCCTTGTGCTGGGTGGCTGTGCCCTGTGCTGCGTGGCCGTGCCCTGTGCTGGGTGGCCGTGCCCTGTGCTGGGTGGCCGCGCCCTGTGCTGGGTGGCCGCGCCCTGTGCTGAGTGGCTGTGCCTTGTGCTGGGTAGCCGTGCCCTGTGCCCTGTGCTGGGTGGTGTGCTCTGTGCTGGGCGGCTACCAGCATGTAAGGATCTGCGTCCATCTCTGAATAACCCCCTATGTGTGTATGTTGTGTGTGTATACTTAAAATTAAATGTGTGTGTTATGTACATGAAGAGTGTAGTATATGTCTTGTGTACATATAGTGTGTATACAGCATACCTCCCAACTGTCCCGATTTCGGCGGGACAGTCCCGTTTTTCACGGTCTGTCCCGCTGTCCCACCCGCGGGTCGCAGTGTCCCGCGGGTGGGGGGGCAGTTGGGAGATCCCCCCCTGTCACTCGCTGCTCTGAGCAGAGCAGCGGTGAATAGATGCTGTGCGCATGCGCACAGCGTCTATTCACGGCAGAGAGGGAGAGTGGGCATGACCAGCAGCTCTCACAGCGCTGTTCATGCCCCCATAATGACGAAAACGGGGGCGTGGCTTGCGATCGCGGCACTTGCCGTGAGGCCACGCCCCATTTCCGTTAGGCCACGCCCCCTAAAATCGGGCGCGCGCCTTCGGCGCGCAGAACTGTCCCTCCTTGGATGACAACAAAGTTGGGAGGTATGATACAGTGTAGTAGTGTGTTATGTGTGCATACAGTGTAGTGTGTATGGCAGTGTGTATGTTATGTGTGTATATACAATGTAGTGTGTGTGTTATGTGTACATGCAGTGTACTGTGTGTTGTGTTTGTGTGTATATAAAATGTAGTGTGACTGTTAATTGTGTATATACAGTGTAGTGTGTCTTTTATATGTGCATACAGTGTAGTGTGTACGGCAGCGTGAATATACAGTGTGGGGTGGGTGTAGGGTGCGGTGGCCCCTGTGTCGGTATGGCTCGGCGGCTTCAGGTCGGCACATTTTAACACTTTATTAACACTCATGATTTTACCTATCACTTTGTATATATTTTTGTATTTTAATCACACCACTTACATAGCACTTCTGTGCTTCTTATTAACCCTTATTCATTTTCACCTGTGTGCTGACCTGGGGTGGCCGACCTGTGCCGGCATGGCATGATGGGGTCCTGCACCCCGGACCCATACCTAGTATTAGGGACCCCCAGTGACGGAGAAGCCTTGTCGATCGGCCTGGGGGCTTAACCCTATATCTGCAGATATACGCAACTAAAATCTGCGTATTATCTGATTATTATGTTGTATTATTACTAGTGATGAGCGGGTTCGGTTTCTCGGAAACTGAACCCCCCCGAACTTCACACTTTTTACACGGGTCCGAGGCAGGTTCGAACCTTCCCGCCTTGCTCGGCTAACCCGAGCGCGCCCGAACGTCATCATCCCGCTGTCGGATTCTCGCGAGATTCGGATTCTATATAAGCAGCCGCGCATCGCCGCCATTTTCACTCGTGCATTGGAGATGTTAGGGAGAGGACGTGGCTGGCGTCCTCTCCGTTTATTGTTGAACTTTATTGCTTAATTGTGGGGAGGACTGGGGAGCAGCTGTTAGGAGGAGTACAGTGCAGAGTTTTGCTGATCAGTGACCACCAGTATTATACGTTGTCTGCCTGAAAAACGCTCCATATCTGTGCTCAGTGTGCTGCATAATATTTCTCTGACGTCCTAGTGGATGCTGGGAACTCTATAAGGACCATGGGGAATAGACGGGCTCCGCAGGAGACTGGGCACTCTAAAAGAAAAATTAGGTACTATCTGGTGTGCACTGGCTCCTCCCTCTATGCCCCTCCTCCAGACCCCAGTTAGAATCTGTGCCCGGCCAGAGCTGGGTGCTCCTAGTGGGCTCTCCTGAGCTTGCTAGAAAAGAAAGTATTTGTTAGGTTTTTTATTTTCAGTGAGATCTGCTGGCAACAGACTCACTGCTACGTGGGACTGAGGGGAGAGAAGCGAACCTACCTGCTTGCAGCTAGCTTGTGCTTCTTAGGCTACTGGACACCATTAGCTCCAGAGGGTTCTAACACAGGGCCTGACCTCTATCGTCCGTTCCCGGAGCCGCGCCGCCGTCCCCCTTGCAGAGCCAGAAGACAGAAAAGAAGCGATGAAATCGGCGGCTGAAGACTCCTGTCTTCATTAAGGTAGCGCACAGCACCGCAGCTGTGCGCCATTGCTCCCACAGCACACCACACACTCCGGTCACTGTAGGGTGCAGGGCGCTGGGGGGGGGGGGAGCGCCCTAGGCAGCAATAAGAGTACCTTTTGGCACAAAAATACACATAATACAATCTAAAAACTGCATATGTGTAAAACCCCCGCCATTAAGATAAAACGCGGGACAGAAGCCCGCCGCTGAGGGGGCGGGGCCTTCTTCCTCAGCACACCAGCGCCATTTTCCCTTCACAGCTCCGCTGGAAGCAGCTCCCCAGGCTCTCCCCTGCAGTATCCTGATACAAGAAGGGTAAAAAGAGAGGGGGGGCACATAAATTTAGGCGCAAAATAATATATTTAAGCAGCTATTGGGTAAATCACTTTTTGTAGTGTGAATCCCTGTGTTATATGGCGCTCTGGTGTGTGCTGGCATACTCTCTCTCTGTCTCCCCAAAGGACTTTGTGGGGTCCTGTCCTCAGTCAGAGCATTCCCTGTGTGTGTGCGGTGTGTCGGTACTGCTGTGTCGACATGTTTGATGAGGAGGGTTACGTGGAGGCGGAGCAGGGGCAGATAAGTGTGGTGTCGCCCCCGACGGGGCCGACACCGGATTGGATGGATATGTGGAAGGTCTTACATGACAGTGTCAACTCCTTACATAAAAGGTTTGATGACGCAGCAGCCTTGGGTTACTGATGGCGTACCCTTTCCCGCCAACGGATAGGTTACGTTGGGAAACATCCCCTAGGTTGGACAAGGTGCTCACACGCTTATCAAAAAGGGTGGCACTGCCGTCTCAGGATACGGCCGCCCTAAAGGAGCCTGCAGATAGAAAGCAGGAAGCTATCCTGAAGTCTGTGTATACACACTCTGGTACTACACTGAGACCTGCTATTGCTTCAGCATGGATGTGTAGTGCTGCAACAGCATGGACTGATACCCTGTCAGACAACATTGATTCCCTCGACAGGGATACTATTTTGCTAACCATAGAACATATAAAAGACGTCGTCTTATATATGCGGGATGCCCAGAGGGACATTTGCCGGCTGGCATCTAGAATTAATGCAATGTCCATTTCTGCCAGGAGAGTATTATGGACTCGGCAGTGGACAGGTGATGCTGATTCTAAAAAACACATGGAGGTTTTACCTTATAAGGGTGAGGAATTGTTTGGGGACGGTCTCTCGGACCTAGTTTCCACAGCAACAGCTGGGAAGTCGACTTTTTTACCTCAGGTTCCCTCACAGCCTAAGAAAGCACCGTATTATCAAATGCAGTCCTTTCGGCCTCAGAAAGGCAAGCGGGTCAGAGGCGCATCCTTTCTGGCCAGAGGCAGGGGTAGAGGAAAGAAGCTGCACCAGGCAGCCAGTTCCCAGGAACAAAAATCCTCCCCTGCTTCCACTAAGTCCACCGCATGACGCTGGGGCTCCACAGGCGGAGCCAGGTGCGGTGGGGGCGCGTCTCCGAAACTTCAGCAACCAGTGGGTTCGCTCACAGGTGGATCTCTGGGCTGTACAAATTGTATCTCAGGGATACAAGCTGGAGTTTGAGGCGACTCCCCCTCGCCGTTACCTCAAATCCGCCCTGCCAGCTGCTCCCAGGGAAAGGGAGGTAGTACTGGCGGCAATTCACAAGCTGTACCTCCAGCAGATGATAATCAAGGTTCCCCTCCTTCAACAGGGATGGGGTTACTATTCTACAATGTTTGTGGTACCGAAACCAGACGGTTCGGTGAGACCCATTCTGAATTTAAAATCCTTGAACACTTATATAAGGAAGTTCAAGTTCAAAATGGAATCGCTCAGGGCGGTTATTGCAAGCATGGAAGAGGGAGATTTTATGGTGTCGCTGGACATCAAAGATGCTTACTTGCATGTCCCCATTTACCCACTTCACCAGGAGTACCTCAGGTTTGTGGTACAGGACTGTCATTACCAATTCCAGACGTTGCCGTTTGGCCTGTCCACGGCACCGAGGGTATTTACCACGGTAATGGCCGAGATGATGATACTCCTTCAGAAGAAGGGAGTTATAATTATCCCGTACTTGGACAATCTCCTTATAAAGGCGAGGTCCAGAGAGCAGTTGTTGGTCAGCGTAGCACTTTCTCAGGAGGTGTTGCAACAACACGGCTGGATTCTAAAAAATATCCCAAAGTCGCAGCAGATTCCTGCGACGCGTCTGCTTTTCCTGGGCATGATTCTGGACACAGAACAGAAGAAGGTGTTTCTCCCGGTGGAGAAGGCCCATGAATTGTCATCTCTGGTCAGGGACCCCCTGAAACCAAAACAGGTGTCGGTGCATCACTGCACGCGAGTCCTGGGAAAGATGGTGGCTTCTTACGAAGCAATTCCCTTCGGAAGGTTCCATGCAAGGATCTTTCAGTGGGATCTGTTAGACAAATGGTCCGGATCACATCTTCAGATGCATCGGTTAATAACCCTGTCCCCGAGGGCCAGGGTGTCTCTGCTGTGGTGGCTGCAGAGTGCTCATCTTCTCGAGGGCCGCAGATTCGGCATACAGGACTGGGTCCTGGTGACCACGGATGCAAGCCTCCTAAGATGGGGGGCAGTCACTCAGGGAAGAAACTTCCAAGGACAGTGGTCAAGTCAGGAGACTTCACTACACATAAATATACTGGAACTAAGGGCCATTTACAACGCCCTGAGTCAAGCAGAGCCCCTGCTTCAAAACCAACCAGTGCTGATTCAGTCAGACAACGGGCCTAAAATTGGGATCCATAAAGGTCCAGATTTCGGCCCTATCTATTTTCTTTCAAAGAGAACTGGCTTCACTGCCTGAAGTTCAGACGTTTGTTAAGGGAGTGCTGCATATTCAGCCCCCTTTTGTGCCTCCAGTGGCACCTTGGGATCTTAACGTTGTGTTGGATTTCTTGAAATCCCACTGATTTGAGCCACTTAAGACCGTGGAGCTAAAATATCTCACGTGGAAAGTGGTCATGCTATTGGCCTTAGCTTCGGCTAGACGTGTGTCAGAATTGGCGGCTTTGTCATGTAAAAGCCCTTATCTGATATTCCATATGGACAGGGCAGAATTGAGGACTCGTCCCCAATTTCTCCAAAAGGTGGTATCAGCATTTCATTTCAACCAACCTATTGTGGTGCCTACGGCTACTTGGGACTTGGAGGACTCCAAGTTACTCGATGTAGTCAGGGCTTTGAAAATCTATGTAGCCAGGACGGCTGGAGTCCGGAAAACTGACTCGCTGTTTATCCTGCATGCACCCAACAAGCTGGGTGCTCCTGCTTCAAAGCAAACTATTTCGCGCTGGATCTGTAACACGATTCAACAAGCACATTCTGCGGCATAATTGCCGCACCCGAAATCAGTGAAAGCCCACTCCACAAGGAAGGTGGGTTCTTTTTGGGCGGCTGCCCGAGGGGTCTCGGCATTACAGCTTTGCCGAGCTGCTACTTGGTCGGGTTCAAACACATTTGCAAAGTTCTACAAGTTTGATACCCTGGCTAAGGAGGACCTTGTGTTTGCCCATTCGGTGCTGCAGAGTCATCCGCACTCTCCCGCCCGTTTGGAGGCTTTGGTATAGTCCCCATGGTCCTTACAGAGTTCCCAGCATCCACTAGGACGTCAGAGAAAAGGAGAGAGAATTGACTGCATAGGAAAGGAAAGAGTTAAACATCCTGTGAGGGGTGGACCTAGCTGTGAGGAAAGTACAGCCTTTGGAAAAAGGGGAGGGTTAATATATATAGAGAATGCTAGGCCAGTTTGCTCTCTCTTGCTGCTGAATTGCCTTGGGGTGAGTGCTGCATAGCAGAGTCTCCCCAATTAATTGGCTGTGTATGTTTATCAATTGGTGGTCAAGCTTTTCCTCTGCATTCCCTACACTGATCCCCATGGCTGCTTCTCGCCCTCGCCGTTCCGCCGGGACCCCGGCCCGTTACCGCTCATCGGGCGGTGGGTCCGGGCCCGAGGACGGCCTGGCTGGCCCGGGGAACGGCGTCCTGTCCCCTGGGGCCTTCACGGGCTCTGGCAGTGGGATGGAGCGGCGTACTCGGTCATCCTTGCCGCTGGGGGCCGGGCCGGTTTTGCCGGCCGGGCGCAGGCGGCGGGGAGGGCCGGGAGTGCAGCCAGGATGCCCGGAGGTGGACGGGCAGCAGCCCTCCCCTCCGAGCGCGGTGTGCGAAGCCTCAGTGTCGGGCGCCCACGCGCCACGGTGGGCGCCCGTCGTTGGAACAGGAAGCGTCTCCAGGCTCTCCCCCCTCGTCGAGGACGCGAAGCAGTGCCGGGCGAGGGGGGGTGAATAGGCGGGAGGCGGCGGTTAGCCGGACGAGGCCCGTCGCAGGGCCTCATCCGACAGAGGCACAGGGGGATGTGGCTGGAAGCTGGATGGCGGGAAGAGGCGGCGCCGCTGGTCTCTCTGTCTCCCCAGCTCACTCCCCAGCATCCGGAGTCCGGCGGAGAGCGGGGGAGGAGGAGGGACAGAGAATGGGTCAGGGGCAGCAGGGCTGCTCAAGGCAGGGGAGAGTCACGCCACAACGCCCTCCCAGCGGGCGGAGGGAGCTCTGGC
Source organism: Pseudophryne corroboree (assembly GCF_028390025.1). NCBI lineage: Eukaryota > Metazoa > Chordata > Amphibia > Anura > Myobatrachidae > Pseudophryne > Pseudophryne corroboree. Next base: position 457,270,731 of record NC_086451.1, read on the forward strand.
CTGCGGGAGGAGGGCGCGCGTGGCGAGATGGAGAGCGAAGGCAGCACTGGCTCCGACGGGCAGTCCCACGAAGTAAGCAGTGTTTGGTGGGGGACCGGGCCACTGGCGTTCGGGGCCCTGCCCATTCCCCACCGGGGCAGTCTGGGCGCAGGACGTCGGGGGCCCAGTCGGCACCTGTCGGGCGAGCAGGCGTGCGCACACACCGGCTGCGGAACCCGTGGGGGGCGACGCTGAGTTTTGGGGTGGTCAGGACCCCTCCGGAACATTGGCGTCGGCCCTGGTCACGGTGGTGGCGGCGTTGTGGCCGCTGGCCTCGGCCGCTTCCCCGGGGGTGGCAAACAGTTCCGGCGCGCATGCGGTGGCAGGCGGGTCCGGTGCGCGGGCGGTTTCGGCGGCGCAGAGAGTTGCTCGCGCCTGCCGGGAGCTCGGGGCGGCCGCGGCGCAGCTGGATCATCGTGCTGGGCGGGACGAGCAGGGCCGCGTAGAGAGGACGCCTCCCCCCCCCCCCGGGGTGCTGGGCATGCGCCGCGATTGTTGTCTGGGTCTTTCTCTCCGTCTTTTCCTGCAGGGGATCGCGGAGAAGTGGAGATGGTGGGGAGCGAGGATGATGATGTTGCATTCGCCACGCCGGAGGATTCTTGGTCCGAGCAGTCGACGACATCAGGTGAGTCGGAGCAGTCGGGGTCGGCCTCCAACACGCGCTCAAGTTCTCGCAGCTCGTCCTCGTCTTCTTCTCTGTCATCGCAGGCGTCCGAAGTCAGTAGTACGACTAGGGCGAAAAAGCGTGCTACAAAATACGCCAAGAGGGCTGCGGGCCGGCAAGAGAGACGGAAGAGGCGGAGGCGGCTTAGCGGGGACGCTCGCAGGGCCAAGAAGCGCCGCGACCTACCTGGTGTAGTCCACTGCGATTACACTGCAGTGATGCGGGGATTGAGTGACAGCTTCCGTAGGAAAATATGCAGGGGGGATTACGTGGATATGTTCGTCTTGACGAAGGACGCAAAGAAGGAGTATAAGTCGGCGTCAGCGAAGAAGGGCATCGGGGCCGAGGCTTTCCGTACCTTCGATAACTGGCTGGCCGGTTTTTGTGTCTTCGCGGCTTGTTATCTGGAAGATAGGCCGGACGAGCATATGAATGTCATTCGATACCTGCATTTAATCCACGACATGCAGTGCACATCGTCGGGCGTCGAATGGCGGATGTACGACGAAAAAATTCCGGGAAAAACAAGACTGCTTGCAAGTAATAGACTTCGGTTGCAAGGACGTCGAAGTCTGGCTACAAGTTACCCGGGCCTCTCAACAGGCTAGGGAGCCCCGGATTCCGGGGGCGGACGGGCACCGCGCAGGGTTGTCCGCCCAAGGGACCGGCGCGGACGGTGGATCGGGCAAGGCAGGTAGTTCGGCCGTCCGCGGAGGGGGACAAGCCGTCGCAAAAGGAAAGTGCTTCGCGTTTAACAATGCGACCTGTTCCTTCGGCAAGCAGTGTCGGTTTCGACATTTGTGCTTGCAGTGTGGCGGCTCCCACCCAGCCTCTACCTGCTTTAAAGGCAGTCGCCAGGGTGCCCGGGGTAAGCAAAATTACTCAAGACCTGGCGCAAGCGGGAGCGCTCCGCAGGGCTCCAACGCCAATTAATTTGGATACAATGGGCAAGTGGTTGACGTGGTATCCAAGTAGGGCGGACGCGCAATTTTTGTTTGACGGTTTTCGTTTTGGTTTTTGCTTGCCTGTTGCGAGCAAGGTTTCGGTCCGGGCCCAACGGAATCTCCAGTCTGCTCGCGCCTTGTCGTCGGTTCTGCGGGAGAAGGTGGATAAGGAGGTTAGGCTGGGTAGAATGGAAGGACCATTTAACTCACCCCCGGTGGATGACTTGGTCATCTCCCCAGTGGGGGTAGTTCCCAAGAAGACTCCAGGTGCTTTTAGGCTCATTCAGCATCTTTCTAACCCGTCGGGGTCGTAGGTCAACGACGCGATACCGCCGGCTCATTGCTCGGTGGTTTATCAGTCGTTTGACGAGGCGCTAGAGCTGGTCCGTAGTTACGGGCCTGGGGCCCTTATGGCTAAGATAGATGTTGAGTCCGCCTTTCGGTTGCTGCCGTTGCATCCGGACTCATTCCGTTTTATGGGTTTTCGGATTGGATCGGAGTATTTCATCGACAAGTGTTTGCCGATGGGATGTTCCGTGTCCTGCTCGTTCTTCGAACGGTTTAGCACATTCCTTCATTGGTGCGTGGAGTCTTCATCAGGGGGTCACGGGGTCGCCCATTACCTCGACGACTTCCTGTATGTGGGTCCGGCAAATTCACCACGGTGCGGCGACTTGCTGTTCAGCATCCGAGCTCTGTTTTTTCACTTCGGCGTTCCCGTGGCCGAGGATAAAACAGAGGGGCCGGTCTCCTGTTTGTCATTTTTGGGGATAGAAATCGACACGGTGGCGGGATCGTGTCGACTGCCTCAGGACAAGGTTGCGAGGCTCCGCGAGGCTATCTGCCGGTTCGGAAGGTCGCGCAAAGTCACTCTGCGGGAGGCGCAGTCCTTGCTGGGCATTTTGAACTTTGCTTGTCGGGTAATCCCGATGGGCAGGGTTTTCTGCCGGAAGCTGGAAAGGGTGACTGCGGGTTGTGCCAGAACACATCATTTCGTGCGCTTGTCCTCCGAGATTCAGAGGGATTTGGCCGTATGGGCCTCGTTCCTGGAGGACTTCAACGAGTTGTGTATATGGCAGGCCCCAACGGTCGGCAGCGCCGAGCTGCAGCTGTTTACCGACGCGGCGGGTTCCTCTGGGTTCGGTTGCTATCTGGAGGGATCTTGGTGCGCGGCCTCGTGGCCGGCGGAATGGCATTGCAAGGGTTTCACTAAGGACCTTTTGCTGCTGGAGCTTTTCCCCGTTATGGTGGCACTGGAGGTTTGGGGCGATCGGCTGGCGCATCGCAGCATCTTGTTTAGATGTGACAATCTGGGCGTGGTGCATGCGATAAATAACCAGAGGGCCAAATCGCTGGTGGTCCTGAGGGTGCTGGGACAGTTGCTGTTGACATGCCTGCGTAGGAATGTGTGGTTCCGCGCGCAGCATGTGCCTGGGCTGGAGAACGGAATTGCCGACGCATTGTCACGAGGGCAGTGGGAAAGGTTTTGTTTGTTGGCACCCGAGGCCGATGAGCACGGTTTTCACTGTCCCGGTTATGTCTGGCAGGTGATCGGGCCGGACTGGAGGGTCTAGCGATGCGGTCAGTCGCGCCGAACACGCTTAAGGCTTACGGGCAAGCTTGGAGCGAGTGGGAGGAGTTTGTTCGAGGACGAAGTCAACAAGGTAAGAGCGGGCATCGGATGATGCTTTCTTTTATTTGGCAGCTGTATGTTACGGGTAGGTCCAGAGCGGTGGTATCCCGGTACTTGGCTGGTATTTCGTTCTTTAGCAAAATCAGGGGCGTCCCTGACGTGACGAAAAGCGGGATTCTGCTGAAGGCGATGAAAGGATGGGCGCGCGTGGCGCCGACGCCGCCTGATAGGAGGCGGCCCATTGATGCGGCCTTGCTTCCGGCTGTCATCGGGGCGGTTGGCGGTATCGCGTTGTCCATGTTTGAGTCGCTGCTGTTTAGTTTGGCGTTCTCAATGGCTTATCGCGGGGCCTTTAGGGTTTCGGAGTTGGTGGTGCCTTCTAAGCGAGCAGATTTGCGCATGCTTGTCGGGGACGTGGTGGTGGGTGAGAGGTCCTTGTTATGCAGATTACATCGCTCTAAGACGGACCAAGTTGGGAGAGGTCGATGGGTCACCTTGGTTCCGGCACTTGAGGAGAGCATTTGCCCAGTGAGGTTGGCAGTTCAGTATGCGGCAGTACGGCCCGATGGTCGGGTGTCATGGCTGCTGCATTATGATGGTCTGCTGGTGATGAAATATCAGTTTCGTTGGATGCTGGGTCGCTGTCTGGCGAGCTTGGGCCTTCCACCCGCTGCTTTCGGGACGCATTCCTTCCGCATCGGGGCTGCAACGTCGGCTGCGTCGGCAGGGTTTTCCGTGGCTGAAATCCAGGCGGTGGGGCGATGGAAGTCGTCAAGTTACAGACGATATATTCGCCCCGTTGCGTGAGATGCTGGCTAGCACTGCGTTTTGTTTAGTTGTAGTTGTTATAAGTCATGTTGTACAGTTCAGTACGTCCTTGTGTTGTACGTCTGTTTGTCTTCCCGTTTTTATCCTACTCAGGGATTAGCTACTCGCCGCTGCTGGCAGCGGGGGTCTGGAGTTCTTTTGCGATTTTTTGACTGACTTGACGGACTGAATTCTAATCCACAATTCGGCTGATCAGTTCTAATCAAAGTCCCTCAGCAGGTTTTTACGCTTTCACCTCCAGCTGAGTTCTTACATGTTCTTTCCCATTTTATACCCCCCCCCCCCCCCCGTTTAATTTTATTTTTAATTTTGATTTTCCCATTTGTGTGTTTATGTTCTGCTTCAAATTGGCTGGAAGCTTGTGCAGATCGGCTAGGCCGTGACTTCTGCAATAAACGAAAACTCAATTTTTTCTTCTGGCAGATCCTTCAGGTTAATGCGTTTAATAACAATGCTATAGATAATTAGTAACCAATTTTACCTCCTTTCCTTCTCTTCAGGTTGGTTTGACGATGACTTGGCTATCTGGGTGGTTGGCCACTCTTATGTGTATTGGGCAGCCAGGTTTTTGGCCTCGGAGGGGGCTCAGATGTTTCCTAGGGCTCAGGGAGTTCGTTGGCTTGGTTGGCGGGGGATGATGTGGAAAGAGCTGAAGAGTAGACTAGTCAGTCAGGCCAGCGAGCATGGAGTCCCTAGGGTGCTGGTTGTCCATTTAGGTGGCAACGACCTGGGGAAGAGGACATCTTTGGAGCTGCGGTGGGCCATGATAAAGGATCTGGCCAGTGTGGCCGCAGCATGGACCAATTGTGTCTTGGTGTTCTCTTTGATGGTGCCAAGGTTGAGTTGGCGAGGTGTGGCGGATGGTCGCCTGATTGATGAAGCCAGGCAGAAGATGAATGGGGCGGTGGCAAAGTGGGTGTTGTCCCACGGAGGCAAAGTGGTTCGCCACCCTAGGATTCGGTTCCGAGACAGTCACCTTTTTCGGCCTGATGGTGTGCATCTGTCCAATGAGGGGATGATGCTTTTCCTGGAGGATCTGTGTCTAGTGTTGCAGGAGTTAGGGTGAGGTTATGGTGGCGGTGCGAAGACTCTGGGGAGGAGTCTTTCGCTGTTGGCGGAAAAGAATGGCAGGTTGTAGTTTATATTGTTAGCTGTAGTGATTTACAGTTTGGTGTGGTTTAGGTGCACTCACCTCCATCGACTTTTAGGGCCGCTCGACCACCCGTCCGGGGGCAGCGGCAGGCACCCATCAGGGTTGAGTTGGGCACCTATTACCGATTTGATAGTTTGTATTTAAATTAGGATAGTTTTGAATTTTTAAATTTTTAAGGTTAGCGTCAGTTCAATAGAGCCGTTCTTTTTTCTGCCACGATATGCCGGCTGAATCGGCATGTTAACAAAATTTTCAATTACAGGTTTGCTAATGGTTAGGGTACAATAAATAGCTAGCAATTTTTCTGCCAAATTCAAGTCTCCGTGTCATTATTTCTTGGTATTAGAGGTAATGAATGCTTTACTTTGAATGAAGGGGTCCACCGAGTATCATTAGGATGTTTATAAGAATTTACTCACCAGTAATTCTATTTCTCGTAGTCCGTAATGGATGCTGGGCGCCCGTCCCAAGTGCGGACTCTCTGCAATACATGTATATAGTTATTGCTTAACTAAAGGGTTATTGTTTTGAGCCATCCGTTGAATGAGGTTCAGTTATTGTTCATACTGTTAACTGGGTATGGTTATCACAAGTTGTACGGTGTGATGGGTGTGGCTGGTATGAGTCTTACCCTGGATTCCAAATCCTTTCATTGTAATGTCAGCTCTTCCGGGCACAGTTTCCCTAACTGAGGTCTGGAGAAGGGGCATAGAGGGAGGAGCCAGTGCACACCAGATAGTACCTAATCTTTCTTTTAGAGTGCCCAGTCTCCTGCGGAGCCCGTCTATTCCCCATGATCCTTACGGAGTTCCCAGCATCCACTACGGACTACGAGAAATAGAATTACCGGTGAGTAAATTCTTATTATCTGTGCTCACACTGCTTAATTGTGGGGACTGGGGAGCAGCTGTATTATATAACAGGAGTACAGTGCAGAGTTTTGCTGACAGTGACCACCAGTATACGTTGTCTGCCTGAAAAACACTCCATATCTGTGCTCAGTGTGCTGCTTTATTGTGGGGACTGGGGACCACCAGTATAATTAATATTATATAGGAGGAGTACAGTGCAGAGTGACCACCAGTATACTATATATAGCAGTACAAAACGGAAGGCCACTGCTGTGCCTACCTCTGTGTCGTCATTAAGTATACTATCCATCTACATTCTATACCTGTGGTGCATTTTAGTTTTGCAGTTTGCCGACACAGTGACCACCAGTATACTATATATAGCAGTACGATACGGGAGGCCACTGCTGTGCCTACCTCTGTGTCGTCATTAAGTATACTATCCATCTACATTCTATACCTGTGGTGCATTTTAGTATTGCAGTTTGCCGACACAGTGACCACCGGTATACTATATATAGCAGTACGATACGGAAGGCCACTGCTGTGCCTACCTCTGTGTCGTCATTAAGTATACTATCCATCTACATTCTATACCTGTGGTGCATTTTAGTTTTGCAGTTTGCCGACACAGTGACCCCCAATATATTATATATAGCAGTACGATACGGAAGGCCACTGCTGTGCCTACCTCTGTGTCGTCATTAAGTATACTATCCATCTACATTCTATACCTGTGGTGCATTTTAGTTTTGCAGTTTGCCGACACAGTGACCACCAGTATACTATATATAGCAGTACGATACGGAAGGCCACTGCTGTGCCTACCTCTGTGTCGTCATTAAGTATACTATCCATCTACATTCTATACCTGTGGTGCATTTTAGTTTTGCAGTTTGCCGACACAGTGACCACCGGTATACTATATATAGCAGTACGATACGGAAGGCCACTGCTGTGCCTACCTCTGTGTCGTCATTAAGTATACTATCCATCTACATTCTATACCTGTGGTGCGCCTTTTTTTTTTCTTTGCATCATGTGCTGTTTGGGGACAGTTTTTTTGAAGTGCCATCCTGCGTGACACTGCAGTGCCACTCCTAGATGGGCCAGGTGTTTGTGTCGGCCACTTGTGTCGCTTAGCTTAGTCACACAGCGACCTTGGTGCGCCTCTTTTTTTCTTTACATCATGTGCTGTTTGGGGACTATTTTTTTGAAGTGCCATCCTGCCTGACACTGCAGTGCCACTCCTAGATGGGCCAGGTGTTTGTGTCGGCCACTTGTGTCGCTTAGCTTAGTCACACAGCGACCTTGGTGCGCCTCTTTTTTTCTTTACATCATGTGCTGTTTGGGGACTATTTTTTTGAAGTGCCATCCTGCCTGACACTGCAGTGCCACTCCTAGATGGGCCAGGTGTTTGTGTCGGCCACTTGTTTCGCTTAGCTTAGTCATCCAGCACTTGGGTCGCTTAGCTTAGTCACACAGCGACCTCGGTGCAAATTCTAGGACTAAAAATAATATTGTGAGGTGTGAGGTGTTCAGAATAGACTGGAAATTAGTGGAAATTATGGTAATTGAGGTTAATAATACTATGGGATCAAAATGACCCCCAAATTCTATGATTTAAGCTGTTTTTTAGGGTTTTTTGAAAAAAACACCCGAATCCGGCAAAAAATGTTTGGTGAGGTTTTGCCAAAACGTCTGCGAATCCAAAACACGGCCGCGGAACCGAACCCAAAACCAAAACACAAAACCCGAAAAATGTCCGGTGCACATCACTATTACTCACTCAGTGTGCATTAGGGAACACAAATAGTTTTTTCTTACACAGAATTACCCCTCCCTTTTAGCACCTGACTGATATTACATCTGATTGAGCAGCTTTCCAATATTTGTGTAGTGTGTGTTGTGTTTGCATACTGTACGGTGTACTATGTATGATATATGGGAACACAGTGTAGTGTGTATCTATTCGTGTGTGTATAGTGTAGAGATGAGCGGGTTCAGTTCGGGTTCGGTTTTACTCCATACTTGCCGACATCTGGGCTGCTCTCTCCGGGAGAGAGCAGCCCATCGGCTCAGCAGGGGGGGCTGGCAGTCAGGGAGACTTGCCTGCTCTTCCGGGGGGCCGGGAGGGTCACCCGTTTTTCGGGAGCCTCCCGGCCATTCCGGGAGGGTAGGCAAGTATGTTTTACTCGGATCCCAAAACGGCATCTTACTGGCTCACGGATGTCATATGTATAGTGTAGTGTATATGTGTGTGTCTACAGTGTAGTGTGCGTGTGTTTATCTGTGTATGTGTGTGTATACAGTGTAATGTGTATGTGTGTGTGTGTGTGTGTGTGTGTGTGTGTGTGTATGATGTGTGTGTGTATACAGCGCAGTGTGTGTATGAATGATGTGTGTGTGTATATACAGTACAGTGTGTGTCTCACCTCCAGTCTGGTTGAAGCGACTCATCACTGTCCTCACATCATGTTTGGATATAGCCTCATTACTTCTACCAATCAGTGTGTTTCTCTCCCAGTACTCCGGTTCCACTTTCCTCATCCACGGAGCCACAGGAAGTACAAGTCGAGAGTCGCTGCTATAATGTACAATCTCCTTATCATCCACATATCCAACTAAAGAGTACTCCGGCAGCCCCGATCCTCTATCTGAGACCCCCGTCATATAATACCTCAGCATGTGACTGTCTGAGAGACACAGAGACTGTTATATATCACACATATTATACACAGGTACAGTAATGTATAATATACAGCATGGTATTACCTGTATACAGGGCCGGTGCTAGGGTGTTCAGCGCCCCCCTGCAAACTATAAATTTGTGCCTCCCATATTTCACAAAGGATCAGCGCGCGGCTTTGGCGCGTGCCAGGAAATAAGGTGTGGTCTCACAAGGAAGGGGCATGGCCATAACATAGTACCACCATTTAAAGTTACACCACACAGTAGTACAATCTTATTCACCTTATACATAATGCACCACCCGTAGTAGTAGCGTCCTTATATGTAATGCCCCCCAGTAGTAGTAGCATACTAATACATAATGCCCCACCCAGTAGTAGTAGCATCCTTATATGTAATGCCCCCCAGTAGTAGTAGCATCCTTATACATAATGCCCCACCCAGTAGTAGTAGCATCCTAATACATAATGCAACCCCAGTAGTAGTAGCATCCTTATACATAATGCCCCCCAGTAGTAGTAGCATCCTAATACATAATGCAACCCCAGTAGTAGTAGCATCCTTATAAATAATGCCCCACCCAGTAGTAGTAGCATCCTAATACATAATGCAACCCCAGTAGTAGTAGCATCCTTATACATAATGCACCCCCTGTAGTAGTAGCATCCTTATACATAATGCCCCCCAGTAGTAGTAGCATCCTTATACATAATGCCCCCAGTAGTAGTAGCATCCTTATACATAATGCACCCCCAGAAGTACTAGCATCCTAATACATAATGCACCCCCAGTAGTAGTAGTATCCTTATACATAATGCAACCCCAGTAGTAGTAGCATCATTATACATAATGCCCCCCAGTAGTAGTAGCATCCTTATACATAATGCCCCCCAGTAGTAGTAGTAGTAGCATCCTAATACATAATGCCCCACCCAGTAGTAGCAGCATCCTAATACATAATGCCCCACCCAGTAGTAGTAGCATCCTTATACATAATGCCCCCCCAGTACTAGTAGCATCCTAATACATAATGCCCCATCCAGTAGTAGTAGCATCCTAATACATAATGCCCCACCCAGTAGCAGTAGCGTCCTTATACATAATGCCCACCCAGTAGTTGTAGCATCCTTATACATAATTCCTCCCCAAGTAGTAGTAGCATCCTAATATATAATGCCCCCCCAGTAGTAGTAGCATTCTTATACATAGTGCCCACCAGTAGCAGTAGCGTCCTTATACATAATGCCCCCCAGTAGTAGTAGTAGTAGCATCCTAATACATAATGCCCCACCCAGTAGTAGCAGCATCCTAATACATAATGCCCCACCCAGTAGTAGTAGCATCCTTATACATAATGCACCCCCAGTAGTAGTAGTATCCTTATACATAATGCAACCCCAGTAGTAGTAGCATCATTATACATAATGCCCCCCAGTAGTAGTAGCATCCTTATACATAATGCCCCCCAGTAGTAGTAGTAGTAGCATCCTAATACATAATGCCCCACCCAGTAGTAGCAGCATCCTAATACATAATGCCCCACCCAGTAGTAGTAGCATCCTTATACATAATGCCCCCCCAGTACTAGTAGCATCCTAATACATAATGCCCCATCCAGTAGTAGTAGCATCCTAATACATAATGCCCCACCCAGTAGCAGTAGCGTCCTTATACATAATGCCCACCCAGTAGTTGTAGCATCCTTATACATAATTCCTCCCCAAGTAGTAGTAGCATCCTAATATATAATGCCCCCCCAGTAGTAGTAGCATTCTTATACATAGTGCCCACCAGTAGCAGTAGCGTCCTTATACATAATGCCCCCCAGTAGTAGTAGCATCCTTATACGTAATGCCCCCCAGTAGTAGTAGCATCCTAATACATAATGCCCCTCCCAGTAGTAGTAACATCCTAATACATAATGCCCCACCCAGTAGTAGTAGCATCCTTATACATAATGCCCCCCCAGTAGTAGTAGCATCCTAATACATAATGCCCCACCCAGTAGTAGCATCCTAATACATAATGCCCCTGCCAGTAGTAGTAACATCCTAATACATAATGCCCCACCCAGTAGTAGTAGCATCCTTATACATAATGCCCCCCCAGTAGTAGTAGCATCCTAATACATAATGCCCCACCCAGTAGTAGTAGCATCCTAATACATAATGCCCCACCCAGTAGCAGTAGCGTCCTTATACATAATGCCCACCCAGTAGTAGTAGCATCCTTATACATAATGCCCCCCAAGTAGTAGTAGCATCCTAATACATAATGCCCCACCCAGTAGTAGTAGCATCCTAATACATAATGCCCCACCCAGTAGTAGTAGCATCCTTATACATAATGCCCCCCCAGTAGTAGTAGCATCCTAATACATAATGCCCCACCCAGTAGTAGTAGCATCCTAATACATAATGTCCCACCCAGTAGCAGTAGCGTCCTTATACATAATGCCCTCCCAGTAGTAGTAGCATCCTTATACATAATGCCCCCCCAAGTAGTAGTAGCATCCTAATATATAATGCCCCCCCAGTAGTACTAGCATTCTTATACATAGTGCCCACCAGTAGTAGTAGCGTCCTTATACATAATGCCCCCCCCAGTAGTAGTAGCATCCTTATACATAATGCACCCCCAGTAGTAGTAACATCCTTATACATAATGCACCCCCAGTAGTAGTAGTATCCTTATACATAATGCCCCCCCAGTAGTAGTATCATCCTTATACATAATTCCCCTCCAGTAGTAGTAGCCTCCTTATACATAATTCCCCACCCAGTAGTAGAAGCGTTCTTATACATAATGCCCCCCAGTAGTAGTAGCGTCCTTATACATAATGCCCCACCGAGTAGTAGTAGCATCCCTATACATAATGCCCCCCAGTAGTAGTAGCATCCTTATACATAATGCACCCCCAGTAGTAGTAGCATCCTTATACATAATGCCCCCCAGTAGTAGTAGTGTCCTTATACGTAATGCACCCCCAGTAGTAGTAGCATCCTTATACATAATGCCCCACCCCAGTAGTAGTGTCCTTATACGTAATGGCCCCAAGTAGTAGTAGCATCCTTATACATAATGCCCCCCCAGTAGTAGTAGTGTCCTTATACATAATGCATCCCCAGTAGTAGTAGCATTGTTATACATAATGCCCTCCCAGTGGTAGTAGCATCCTTATACATAATGCCCCCCCAGTAGTAGTAGCATCCTTATACATAATGCCCCGCCAGTAGTAGTAGCGTCCTTATATATAATGCCCCCCCAGTAGTAGTAGCATCCTTATACATAATGCCCCCCCAGTAGTAGTAGCATCCTAATACATAATGCACCCCCAGTAGTAGTAGCATCCTTATACATAATGCCCCCCAGTAGTAGTAGCATCCTAATACATAATGCCCCACCCAGTAGTAGTAGCATCCTAATAGATAATGCCCCACCCAGTAGCAGTAGCGTCCTTATACATAATGCCCACCCAGTAGTAGTAGCATCCTTATACATAATGCCCCCCCAAGTAGTAGTAGCATCCTAATACATAATGCCCCACCCAGTAGTAGTAGCATCCTAATACATAATGCCCCACCCAGTAGTAGTACATCCTTATACATAATGCCCCCCCAGTAGTAGTAGCATCCTAATACATAATGTCCCACCCAGTAGCAGTAGCATCCTTATACATAATGCCCTCCCAGTAGTAGTATCATCCTTATACATAATGCCCCCCCAAGTAGTAGTAGCAGCATCCTAATATATAATGCCCCCCCGTAGTACTAGCATTCTTATACATAGTGCCCACCAGTAGTAGCGTCCTTATACATAATGCACCCCCAGTAGTAGTAGCATCCTTATACATAATGCCCCTCCAGTAGTAGTAACCTCCTTATACATAATGCCCCACCCAGTAGTAGAAGCGTCCTTATACATAATGCCCCCCAGTAGTAGTAGCGTCCTTATACATAATGCCCCACCGAGTAGTAGTAGCATCCCTATACATAATGCCCCCCAGTAATAGTAGCATCCTTATACATAATGCTCCCCCAGTTGTAGTAGCATCCTTATACATAATGCCCCCCAGTAGTAGTAGTGTCCTTATACGTAATGCACCCCCAGTAGTAGTAGCATCCTTATACATAATGCCCCGCCCCAGTAGTAGTGTCCTTATACGTAATGGCCCCAAGTAGTAGTAGCATCCTTATACATAATGCCCCCCCAGTAGTAGTAGTGTCTTTATACATAATGCATCCCCAGTAGTAGTAGCATTGTTATACATAATGCCCTCCCCTGTGGTAGTAGCATCCTTATACATAATGCCCCCCCAGTAGTAGTAGCATCCTTATACATAATGCCCCCCAGTAGTAGTAGCGTCCTTATACATAATGCCCCCCCAGTAGTAGTAGCATCCTTATACATAATGCCCCCCCAGTAGTAGTAGCATCCTAATACATAATGCACCCCCAGTAGTAGTAGCATCCTTATACATAATGCCCCCCAGTAGTAGTAGCATCCTAATACATAATGCTCCACCCAGTAGTAGTAGCATCCTATACATAATGCCCCCACCCAGTAGTAGTAGCATCCTAATACATAATGCCCCCCAGTAGTAGTAGCATCCTAATACATAATGCCCCCCAGTAGTAGTAGCATCCTTAAACATAATGTCCCCCAGTAGTAGAAGCATCCTTATATATAATGTCCCCCCAGTAGTAGTAGCATCCTTATACATAATGCCCTCCCAAGTAGTAGTAGCATCCTAATATATAATGCCCCCCAGTAGTAGTAGCATTCTTATACATAGTGCCCACCAGTAGTAGTAGCGTCCTTATACATAATGCCCCCCCAGTAGTAGTAGCATTCTTATACATAGTGCCCACCAGTAGTAGTAGCGTCCTTATACATAATGCCCCCCCAGTAGTAGTAGCATTCTTATACATAGTGCCCACCAGTAGTAGTAGCATCCTAATATATAATGCCCCCCCAGTAGTAGTAGCATTCTTATACATAGTGCCCACCCAGTAGTAGTAGCATCCTAATACATAATGCCCCCCAGTAGCAGTAGCATCCTAATACATAATGCCCCCCAGTAGCAGTAGCATCCTTAGACATAATGTCCCCCAGTAGTAGTAGCATCCTTATATATAATGCCCCCCCAGTAGTAGTAGCATCCTTATACATAATGCCCCCCCAAGTAGTAGTAGCATCCTAATATATAATGCCCCCCAGTAGTAGTAGCATTCTTATACATAGTGCCCACCAGTAGTAGTAGCGTCCTTATACATAATGCCCCCCCAGTAGTAGTAGCATCCTTATACATAATGCACCCACAGTAGTAGTAGTAGTAGCGTCCTTATACATAATGCCCCCCAGTAGCAGTAGCGTCCTTATACATAATGCCCCCCAGTAGCAGTAGCATCCTTATACATAATGCCCCCCAGTAGTAGTAGTGTCCTTATACGTAATGCACCCCCAGTAGTAGTAGCATCCTTATACATAATGCCCCGCCCCAGTAGTAGTGTCCTTATACGTAATGGCCCCAAGTAGTAGTAGCATCCTTATACATAATGCCCCCCCAGTAGTAGTAGTGTCTTTATACATAATGCATCCCCAGTAGTAGTAGCATTGTTATACATAATGCCCTCCCCTGTGGTAGTAGCATCCTTATACATAATGCCCCCCCAGTAGTAGTAGCATCCTTATACATAATGCCCCCCAGTAGTAGTAGCGTCCTTATACATAATGCCCCCCCAGTAGTAGTAGCATCCTTATACATAATGCCCCCCCAGTAGTAGTAGCATCCTAATACATAATGCACCCCCAGTAGTAGTAGCATCCTTATACATAATGCCCCCCAGTAGTAGTAGCATCCTAATACATAATGCTCCACCCAGTAGTAGTAGCATCCTATACATAATGCCCCCACCCAGTAGTAGTAGCATCCTAATACATAATGCCCCCCAGTAGTAGTAGCATCCTAATACATAATGCCCCCCAGTAGTAGTAGCATCCTTAAACATAATGTCCCCCAGTAGTAGAAGCATCCTTATATATAATGTCCCCCCAGTAGTAGTAGCATCCTTATACATAATGCCCCCCCAAGTAGTAGTAGCATCCTAATATATAATGCCCCCCAGTAGTAGTAGCATTCTTATACATAGTGCCCACCAGTAGTAGTAGCGTCCTTATACATAATGCCCCCCCAGTAGTAGTAGCATTCTTATACATAGTGCCCACCAGTAGTAGTAGCGTCCTTATACATAATGCCCCCCCAGTAGTAGCATTCTTATACATAGTGCCCACCAGTAGTAGTAGCATCCTAATATATAATGCCCCCCCAGTAGTAGTAGCATTCTTATACATAGTGCCCACCCAGTAGTAGTAGCATCCTAATACATAATGCCCCCCAGTAGCAGTAGCATCCTAATACATAATGCCCCCCAGTAGCAGTAGCATCCTTATACATAATGTCCCCCAGTAGTAGTAGCATCCTTATATATAATGCCCCCCCAGTAGTAGTAGCATCCTTATACATAATGCCCCCCCAAGTAGTAGTAGCATCCTAATATATAATGCCCCCCAGTAGTAGTAGCATTCTTATACATAGTGCCCACCAGTAGTAGTAGCGTCCTTATACATAATGCCCCCCCAGTAGTAGTAGCATCCTTATACATAATGCACCCACAGTAGTAGTAGTAGCGTCCTTATACATAATGCCCCCCAGTAGCAGTAGCGTCCTTATACATAATGCCCCCCAGTAGCAGTAGCGTCCTTATACATAATGCCCCCCCCAGTAGTAGTAGCATCCTTATACATAATGCACCCACAGTAGTAGTAGTAGTAGCGTCCTTATACATAATGCCCCACAGTAGTAGTAGCGTCCTTATACATAATGCCCCACCGAGTAGTAGTAGCATCCCTATACATAATGCCCCCCAGTAGCAGTAGCATCCTTATACATAATGCCCCCCAGTAGTAGTAGCATCCTAATACATAATGCGCCCCAAGTAGTAGTAGCGTCCTTATGCATAATGCACCCCCAGTAGTAGTAGCATCCTAATACATAATGCGCCCCCAGTAGTAGTAGCATCCTTATACATAATGTGCTGCGGCAGCTGCCGGGGAATCTGCGCATGCGTGGTCAGACAGACAGCGCTGCACAGAGGCCACTTCCGGGGAGTGTTCTGTGGGGAACAATGGGCTACCGCCATCTTCAGGTGGGAATAGCCCCGGCGACCAAATATCATTAAGGATTTGCATTCCAGATATTGCTAAATTTGGCAGCATCGCTTCCCCCATAAAAACCTGCGGGGGATTTATTTATTTCATATATAGCGCAGCAAATTCCGTTGCACTTTACAATTGGAAACAACAATGATAAATCAGGTTCGGTCCTCCTTAGAGTCAATTCCTGGCTGGGGTCCCTGGTTCAGCTGACGCGTTTCGCTGCACCCAACTGGCAGCTTTCTCAAAGGTATATGCAGTCTAAGACATGTGGGGTTTATATACCATCTCTAATATGGTGGCTAATTAGCCCCTTGGAACACCTGAGTACAATTGCATGATCACTTTTAGAGCTAAATGCAAAAAATCAAAATAAATTTATGAGCTGAGACAGACCTACTTCGAGTAGCATATAATAAATAGCAAATATATACATTCTTTGTAAAAACCGAAGTGTTTAAAGCTTTTATTAATATGTAAATAAATGGATATGGACAAACAGGAAGTATGTAAACCAACATTAGCCAATAGCTGAATTTGTTGTGTATCCGGTTGTCATGGAAATAATATTAACAACTCCCATTATAGGTGGAGGAACATGTAAAGAACGGGACTGAAACTACGGACTTCCGTTTTGTTCCGATCACGTGACTGATGTCACGTGATCGGGATTTCATATTCTGTGTCTGTAGCGTGCGGGAGAGCGGGGAGACGGTTGCTAGGCAACCGGACGGTATCTTTGTTTCTATAGGTCAGGGTCCGCAGTGACACACCTTCGGGCGGTCGCGTGACTAGCCCTGATCCGTATGTTGCGGAGGACGTGAATACGTCATAGTCTGTAGATCATTACAGGCATTACTTCCGCCCTCCAGTCCGTAGGATGTATAATGCTTCCGCCAACCCAGCGATCAGAAATAGAGATTTTTTAGACTTTGGTTTTTAGTTCAGTTGTAACTCGTACCTTTTGGGTGGTTTAGAAATCTGACTTAGCAGGGCCATTATTCGGACTATAGATAAGGGAAATAGATTTTAGTAGCAAGTATTTTAAACATTATATTAACACATCAATTGGATAAGGATCAGAATATTGGTTTCCTAAATAAATTAATGAACTGTGGTGCTTCATAGCTAGTTATTACTCAATATATTAGCTTTATCTGAGTGTTATAGTAAATAAGATGGTATAAGGACCATATATGTGTCCCCTCTGTTAGTGTATATATATTAATTTTAATATTATTATTTTTTATTTTTTTATTTTTTAATTCTTTAATTTTTATTATTTATTATTTTTTATTATTTTTATTATTTTTTATTTTTTATTATTTTTTTTTATTATTTTTTTTTTAATTCAGAAGTTTCAGCGAGATGAACAGATTGTTAGAGAGGCGAGACCATAATTTGTGAGCAGAATTATAATTTCTAGGAGGAAACCTTAAATACTCTATGTAGAGAAAGAAAAGGGGTTAATTATTAGCAATAGTTCATATTATAGTATTTAATTCCACGGCATCGTTAAGACCGCCAGGGTAAATGGAGCCCATTTTAAACATCCAATAAGTTTCTTGTTGGCATAGTTTTTTATAACGGTCCCCACCCCTATTAGTTATTGGGATGTGTTCCACTCCAGTTAGCTTAAGGCTGTTGGGGTTGCCTTGATGGAATTCGTGAAAGTGTTGAGAAACACTATGGGATGGCAGTCTTTTAATAATATTTCTACGGTGTTCAAGAAACCTGATTTTGAGTTTTCTAGTGGTGCGCCCTACATATTTGAGTCCACATCCACATGAAAGTATATATATAACATATGATGAATTACAATTAATGAAATGTTTAATTTCATATAGTGCACCATTGTCTTCAGTTTTAATGGTCTTAGTTCTATTATCTATGAAGTTACAGGTGATGCACCTGGTTGCTCCACATTTAAAGAACCCTTTAGTATTGGATGGAAGCCAGGAGTCTAATTGGGCTGTAGATTTTAAGTCAGGTTTCAGAAAACTAGGTGCCAACGAGTTTCTGAGAGATCTATTTTTCTTAAAGATGAAAACAGGGTCACTTGGTAGCAAAGGGGCTATTAGATAATCCTGTTTAAGGATATTGTGATTTCTCTTAATAATTTGTTTGATTTGGGAACAATGACTATTAAAGGTAGAGATAAATGCTATTGGTTTCTCATCTTCTATTAGGTTAGTTTTATCCTTTTTCTTATTGGTTAGTAATGTGTTTCTGTCTACTTTTCTAACTTCTTCATATGCTTTATTTAAAAGAACTATAGGGTACCCTCTGTACAAATGATTTTATCATCTCAGATGCTTGGGCTTCAAAAGATGTTATGTCGGAGCAATTGCGTCTGAGGCGTATAAGTTGGCCCCTGGGAATATTTCTCTTCCAGGGGGGGTAGTGTGCACTAGAATAATGTAAATATGCATTAGTGCCCACTTCCTTAGCATAATTGGTGGTATAGATTTTACCATCTTTAGCTTCAAGTGACACATCCAAAAAATTAATACATTGGGAGTGATATTGGTGAGTGAAGGTTAAACCATAAGTGTTGGTGTTAAGAAAATCAACAAATAACTGTGCTGAATGTGAGTCCCCATCCCAAATAATAAAAGATCGTCAATGTACCTGCCATATAGGACCAGGTGCGCCTCCCAGCCTCCCCTCCAGATAAGTTGTTCCTCCAATTCACCCACATAGAGGTTAGCATAGCTGGGGGCGAACCTGGTCCCCATGGCGGTACCCTTGACTTGTAAATAGTGTGATTGGAGAAACAGAAAATAGTTGTGATGGAGGATGTAAGTGATGGAGTCAATTATAAATTTCTTGTGTATCTCACTCAGGTCCCCATCTTGAGTGAGTCGGTTGGATATTGTGAGTAGGCCTTTCTCGTGTGGAATATTTGAATAAAGGCTTTGAACATCCAGAGTTAGGAATGCATATGAATTAAGCCATTTCACGTCTTTGATAAGGGATAGAAAATGAGTAGTATCCTTGATGTGGGACCTGAGTGTAGGTACACGTGGTTGTAAGTATGAATCTACATAATAAGATAAGTTGGATGTGAGAGAGTGTATGCCGGAAATAATGGGACGCCCCGGGGGTGAGGTGAGGGATTTGTGTATCTTGGGTAAATGATAATATACTGGAGTGACGGGGTGTGCAGAATAAAGAAAATTGTATTCGTCCTTGGATATGACTCCATTGTCTAGAGCCCCCCCCAGAAGAGTAACAAGCTCCAGAAGGAATTCTCGGGTGGGATCACTGCTTAGTTTGATGTAGAACTCGGGATTTTCTAACTGTCTTGTAGCCTCCAGTATATAGTCGGTCTTGTTCTGTATGACAAGACCTCCCCCCTTATCAGCCTCCTTGATAATGATGGATTTATCCCTAGTTAGATTCTTGATGGCCCTTTTCTCTTGTCGAGATAGGTTAGATTTATTTTTATGTGGATGAAGATGAATGTCAGAGCACATAGTTTTAAAATCGTCCATGGTCACCTTATAGAAAGTTTCTATGCTGGAGCCCTTGGATTTAATTGGGAAGAATTCTGATCTCTGTTTAAAGTTCTTTCTAGATATGTCGTACAGTTTCTCTATTTTGTTGGGGGTGCATTGTTCTGTACTAGCCAGTTCCTCCAGTATGTCCAGAGCTATCTGGTCCCCATCATCAAGTACTATAGGTAAAGCTTCCTCCCTCCTTTGTTTTATATGTTGTTTAGCGAAGAATCTTTTGCGGCATAAGGTTCTGATATATCTATTAAGTTCCACAAACAGAGTGAAGATGTTTGGGGGAGTAGATGGAGAAAATTTAAGGCCCTTATTCAAAAGGGTAATTTCAGAGTCTGAAAGAACCTTTGTAGATAGATTGAAAATAGTGGAGATCTTTGTGCCCTTAGTCTTATTTCTATTTAGTTTCTTGTATTTTTCTTTCTTACCCCCTCTTCTGCCTCTGAATCTGTACTTCTTCTTCCTCTTTTTGATGTTATCTGTTGTTCGTTCGCATGTGATATTTGATCCCAATGTGATTTGTTTGGGCGTTTGTCTAAAAAAACCTCTGTTGTGGTTTCCGTTTTGCTCATATTTGGATCTCTTTCTTTAGGTCTCGCCCCTCTGCTCTGTGTATCATAGGTTGGTCTATCCTGTATTCTAGGAGATACTGGGTGGGGATATCTAGAATGGGGGGTTTCTATTTCGTTTCTATTATTTCTCCTACATGAAGGGGAGCTATTTGGCCAGTGATGTCTCGTGTATTCCCGTTCTTTATGTTGGGGATAGTTGGAGTTCCTATAGGGAGAGGAATAGGTTTTTCTAATAGAAAATTTCCTGCGTCTATTAGATGTTGATTTATTATATGGTCGACCTTGTGATTTTTCGTATGGTCTCCCTCGCTGTTCTATCTGTTCCTCCCTATTTTTTAATTTATATGTTCTCACTGTTCCTTTCGTATAATCATCAAAATCTCGCCTAAATTTTGTACATTTGGTATCTAAGAGCGTTTGTTCAAATTTATCGATTTTTTCTGTAACAATCCTATCCCTTTCTTTAAATTCGGGCATGTTAGCATGTGGTTCGAGTCTCTTTTTGACTTCCTCAATTTCTTGTTCTATTTGTTTCGCTCTTTCCATTCTATATTTAATGACTAGCTCCATTAAAGTAAAGGAGCATCTGTCGAGGATATTCTCCCATTGTTCCTGAAATGCTTTATTCTCTTGGAAAATAGAGGGTTTGAAAAGTCTGAGTCCCCTTGGGATCATTTTCTTATCGATGTATTTTTGTAAGTTTACACCGTCTAGCCATTGTTTCAGCTCAGATTTTAATAGGTCTTCTAGTTTATAGAATTCCTCTGTTAATCTCAAGTGTGGCTCAGACTTTTCGCCTCTATCTTCATTCCCAGTGTCCCATCTCGAAAAGTAGGTCTGTCTTCTATTTGCTCTTTCATCAAATTTGGTGAAGCAGCTCATATCCTAGCAGCCCTAGGATGACTATGTGTACGTGTAGAAGGATAGATTTACCCGAAGGTACTTGGGCGCTTTGGCTGTGAGATGCTTCGCCGAGCTGCAGTCACAAGAAAAGGGAGAGTCACTCCCGTTGTAATATACAGAAAAAAAGAAGGGGTAGTGTGACTGCGCTAGGTTTGATGAATACAACACTAATGATATAATAAATAAAACAAATTTATTCCTAAAATTGTACAATAGGTATATAAGAATAGTATTTAGTAAAATATGCACATATATAGAGTATTGGATAATACAATTGCTAAAATGTGAGTTGATATCCCAAGGGACCACCCAATTCGCCAGGTATGGAAATTGGACTTTGTGGAGATGTATGCAGTGACCGTTCCAGATGTATTTCCCCTATGTTATTATAGTCCAGCTTATGCAATAGTCTCAGAATTTAGGCAAGGTCCAGTAAATGGACTAATTACCGTTAGAGGGTACTGTGCTCCGGAATCTGTAGTGGAGAGCTCCTCATGCGTTACGGTTATATGCAGTCCTTAGTATGATGTTTGCCGTTTGGAATCTGAGGATTGAGAGAATCGTCTGGACGAAGGCTTGGGGAATGGTTCGGTCCTCCTTAGAGTCAATTCCTGGCTGGGGTCCCTGGTTCACCTGACGCGTTTCGCTGCACCCAACTGGCAGCTTTCTCAAAGGTATATGCAGTCTAAGACATGTGGGGTTTATATACCATCTCTAATATGGTGGCTAATTAGCCCCTTGGAACACCTGAGTACAATTGCATGATCACTTTTAGAGCTAAATGCAAAAAATCTAAATAAATTTATGAGCTGAGACAGACCTACTTCGAGTAGCATATAATAAATAGCAAATATATACATTCTTTGTAAAAACCGAAGTGTTTAAAGCTTTTATTAATATGTAAATAAATGGATATGGACAAACAGGAAGTATGTAAACCAACATTAGCCAATAGCTGAATTTGTTGTGTATCCGGTTGTCATGGAAATAATATTAACAACTCCCATTATAGGTGGAGGAACATGTAAAGAACGGGACTGAAACTACGGACTTCCGTTTTGTTCCGATCACGTGACTGATGTCACGTAATCGGGATTTCATATTCTGTGTCTGTAGCGTGCGGGAGAGCGGGGAGACGGTTGCTAGGCAACCGGACGGTATCTTTGTTTCTATAGGTCAGGGTCCGCAGTGACACACCTTCGGGCGGTCGCGTGACTAGCCCTGATCCGTATGTTGCGGAGGACGTGAATACGTCATAGTCTGTAGATCATTACAGGCATTACTTCCACCCTCCAGTCCGTAGGATGTATAATGCTTCCGCCAACCCAGCGATCAGAAATAGAGATTTTTTAGACTTTGGTTTTTAGTTCAGTTGTAACTCGTACCTTTTGGGTGGTTTAGAAATCTGACTTAGCAGGGCCATTATTCGGACTATAGATAAGGGAAATAGATTTTAGTAGCAAGTATTTTAAACATTATATTAACACATCAATTGGATAAGGATCAGAATATTGGTTTCCTAAATAAATTAATGAACTGTGGTGCTTCATAGCTAGTTATTACTCAATATATTAGCTTTATCTGAGTGTTATAGTAAATAAGATGGTATAAGGACCATATATGTGTCCCCTCTGTTAGTGTATATATATTAATTTTAATATTATTATTTTTTATTTTTTTATTTTTTAATTCTTTAATTTTTATTATTTATTATTTTTTATTATTTTTATTATTATTTTTTATTTTTTATTATTTTTTATTTTTTGTTTTTTATTTTTTTTATTTAATGTAATCTTAATTCAGAAGTTTCAGCGAGATGAACAGATTGTTAGAGAGGCGAGACCATAATTTGTGAGCAGAATTATAATTTCTAGGAGGAAACCTTAAATACTCTATGTAGAGAAAGAAAAGGGGTTAATTATTAGCAATAGTTCATATTATAGTATTTAATTCCACGGCATCGTTAAGACCGCCAGGGTAAATGGAGCCCATTTTAAACATCCAATAAGTTTCTTGTTGGCATAGTTTTTTATAACGGTCCCCACCCCTATTAGTTATTGGGATGTGTTCCACTCCAGTTAGCTTAAGGCTGTTGGGGTTGCCTTGATGGAATTCGTGAAAGTGTTGAGAAACACTATGGGATGGCAGTCTTTTAATAATATTTCTACGGTGTTCAAGAAACCTGATTTTGAGTTTTCTAGTGGTGCGCCCTACATATTTGAGTCCACATCCACATGAAAGTATATATATAACATATGATGAATTACAATTAATGAAATGTTTAATTTCATATAGTGCACCATTGTCTTCAGTTTTAATGGTCTTAGTTCTATTATCTATGAAGTTACAGGTGATGCACCTGGTTGCTCCACATTTAAAGAACCCTTTAGTATTGGATGGAAGCCAGGAGTCTAATTGGGCTGTAGATTTTAAGTCAGGTTTCAGAAAACTAGGTGCCAACGAGTTTCTGAGAGATCTATTTTTCTTAAAGATGAAAACAGGGTCACTTGGTAGCAAAGGGGCTATTAGATAATCCTGTTTAAGGATATTGTGATTTCTCTTAATAATTTGTTTGATTTGGGAACAATGACTATTAAAGGTAGAGATAAATGCTATTGGTTTCTCATCTTCTATTAGGTTAGTTTTATCCTTTTTCTTATTGGTTAGTAATGTGTTTCTGTCTACTTTTCTAACTTCTTCATATGCTTTATTTAAAAGAACTATAGGGTACCCTCTCTGTACAAATGATTTTATCATCTCAGATGCTTGGGCTTCAAAAGATGTTATGTCGGAGCAATTGCGTCTGAGGCGTATAAGTTGGCCCCTGGGAATATTTCTCTTCCAGGGGGGGTAGTGTGCACTAGAATAATGTAAATATGCATTAGTGCCCACTTCCTTAGCATAATTGGTGGTATAGATTTTACCATCTTTAGCTTCAAGTGACACATCCAAAAAATTAATACATTGGGAGTGATATTGGTGAGTGAAGGTTAAACCATAAGTGTTGGTGTTAAGAAAATCAACAAATAACTGTGCTGAATGTGAGTCCCCATCCCAAATAATAAAAAGATCGTCAATGTACCTGCCATATAGGACCAGGTGCGCCTCCCAGCCTCCCCTCCAGATAAGTTGTTCCTCCAATTCACCCACATAGAGGTTAGCATAGCTGGGGGCGAACCTGGTCCCCATGGCGGTACCCTTGACTTGTAAATAGTGTGATTGGAGAAACAGAAAATAGTTGTGATGGAGGATGTAAGTGATGGAGTCAATTATAAATTTCTTGTGTATCTCACTTAGGTCCCCATCTTGAGTGAGTCGGTTGGATATTGTGAGTAGGCCTTTCTCGTGTGGAATATTTGAATAAAGGCTTTGAACATCCAGAGTTAGGAATGCATATGAATTAAGCCATTTCACGTCTTTGATAAGGGATAGAAAATGAGTAGTATCCTTGATGTGGGACCTGAGTGTAGGTACACGTGGTTGTAAGTATGAATCTACATAATAAGATAAGTTGGATGTGAGAGAGTGTATGCCGGAAATAATGGGACGCCCCGGGGGTGAGGTGAGGGATTTGTGTATCTTGGGTAAATGATAATATACTGGAGTGACGGGGTGTGCAGAATAAAGAAAATTGTATTCGTCCTTGGATATGACTCCATTGTCTAGAGCCCCCCCCAGAAGAGTAACAAGCTCCAGAAGGAATTCTCGGGTGGGATCACTGCTTAGTTTGATGTAGAACTCGGGATTTTCTAACTGTCTTGTAGCCTCCAGTATATAGTCGGTCTTGTTCTGTATGACAAGACCTCCCCCCTTATCAGCCTCCTTGATAATGATGGATTTATCCCTAGTTAGATTCTTGATGGCCCTTTTCTCTTGTCGAGATAGATTAGATTTATTTTTATGTGGATGAAGATGAATGTCAGAGCACATAGTTTTAAAATCGTCCATGGTCACCTTATAGAAAGTTTCTATGCTGGAGCCCTTGGATTTAATTGGGAAGAATTCTGATCTCTGTTTAAAGTTCTTTCTAGATATGTCGTACAGTTTCTCTATTTTGTTGGGGGTGCATTGTTCTGTACTAGCCAGTTCCTCCAGTATGTCCAGAGCTATCTGGTCCCCATCATCAAGTACTATAGGTAAAGCTTCCTCCCTCCTTTGTTTTATATGTTGTTTAGCGAAGAATCTTTTGCGGCATAAGGTTCTGATATATCTATTAAGTTCCACAAACAGAGTGAAGATGTTTGGGGGAGTAGATGGAGAAAATTTAAGGCCCTTATTCAAAAGGGTAATTTCAGAGTCTGAAAGAACCTTTGTAGATAGATTGAAAATAGTGGAGATCTTTGTGCCCTTAGTCTTATTTCTATTTAGTTTCTTGTATTTTTCTTTCTTACCCCCTCTTCTGCCTCTGAATCTGTACTTCTTCTTCCTCTTTTTGATGTTATCTGTTGTTCGTTCGCATGTGATATTTGATCCCAATGTGATTTGTTTGGGCGTTTGTCTAAAAAAACCTCTGTTGTGGTTTCCGTTTTGCTCATATTTGGATCTCTTTCTTTAGGTCTCGCCCCTCTGCTCTGTGTATCATAGGTTGGTCTATCCTGTATTCTAGGAGATACTGGGTGGGGATATCTAGAATGGGGGGTTTCTATTTCGTTTCTATTATTTCTCCTACATGAAGGGGAGCTATTTGGCCAGTGATGTCTCGTGTATTCCCGTTCTTTATGTTGGGGATAGTTGGAGTTCCTATAGGGAGAGGAATAGGTTTTTCTAATAGAAAATTTCCTGCGTCTATTAGATGTTGATTTATTATATGGTCGACCTTGTGATTTTTCGTATGGTCTCCCTCGCTGTTCTATCTGTTCCTCCCTATTTTTTAATTTATATGTTCTCACTGTTCCTTTCGTATAATCATCAAAATCTCGCCTAAATTTTGTACATTTGGTATCTAAGAGCGTTTGTTCAAATTTATCGATTTTTTCTGTAACAATCCTATCCCTTTCTTTAAATTCGGGCATGTTAGCATGTGGTTCGAGTCTCTTTTTGACTTCCTCAATTTCTTGTTCTATTTGTTTCGCTCTTTCCATTCTATATTTAATGACTAGCTCCATTAAAGTAAAGGAGCATCTGTCGAGGATATTCTCCCATTGTTCCTGAAATGCTTTATTCTCTTGGAAAATAGAGGGTTTGAAAAGTCTGAGTCCCCTTGGGATCATTTTCTTATCGATGTATTTTTGTAAGTTTACACCGTCTAGCCATTGTTTCAGCTCAGATTTTAATAGGTCTTCTAGTTTATAGAATTCCTCTGTTAATCTCAAGTGTGGCTCAGACTTTTCGCCTCTATCTTCATTCCCAGTGTCCCATCTCGAAAAGTAGGTCTGTCTTCTATTTGCTCTTTCATCAAATTTGGTGAAGCAGCTCATATCCTAGCAGCCCTAGGATGACTATGTGTACGTGTAGAAGGATAGATTTACCCGAAGGTACTTGGGCGCTTTGGCTGTGAGATGCTTCGCCGAGCTGCAGTCACAAGAAAAGGGAGAGTCACTCCCGTTGTAATATACAGAAAAAAAGAAGGGGTAGTGTGACTGCGCTAGGTTTGATGAATACAACACTAATGATATAATAAATAAAACAAATTTATTCCTAAAATTGTACAATAGGTATATAAGAATAGTATTTAGTAAAATATGCACATATATAGAGTATTGGATAATACAATTGCTAAAATGTGAGTTGATATCCCAAGGGACCACCCAATTCGCCAGGTATGGAAATTGGACTTTGTGGAGATGTATGCAGTGACCGTTCCAGATGTATTTCCCCTATGTTATTATAGTCCAGCTTATGCAATAGTCTCAGAATTTAGGCAAGGTCCAGTAAATGGACTAATTACCGTTAGAGGGTACTGTGCTCCGGAATCTGTAGTGGAGAGCTCCTCATGCGTTACGGTTATATGCAGTCCTTAGTATGATGTTTGCCGTTTGGAATCTGAGGATTGAGAGAATCGTCTGGACGAAGGCTTGGGGAATGGTTCGGTCCTCCTTAGAGTCAATTCCTGGCTGGGGTCCCTGGTTCACCTGACGCGTTTCGCTGCACCCAACTGGCAGCTTTCTCAAAGGTATATGCAGTCTAAGACATGTGGGGTTTATATACCATCTCTAATATGGTGGCTAATTAGCCCCTTGGAACACCTGAGTACAATTGCATGATCACTTTTAGAGCTAAATGCAAAAAATCTAAATAAATTTATGAGCTGAGACAGACCTACTTCGAGTAGCATATAATAAATAGCAAATATATACATTCTTTGTAAAAACCGAAGTGTTTAAAGCTTTTATTAATATGTAAATAAATGGATATGGACAAACAGGAAGTATGTAAACCAACATTAGCCAATAGCTGAATTTGTTGTGTATCCGGTTGTCATGGAAATAATATTAACAACTCCCATTATAGGTGGAGGAACATGTAAAGAACGGGACTGAAACTACGGACTTCCGTTTTGTTCCGATCACGTGACTGATGTCACGTAATCGGGATTTCATATTCTGTGTCTGTAGCGTGCGGGAGAGCGGGGAGACGGTTGCTAGGCAACCGGACGGTATCTTTGTTTCTATAGGTCAGGGTCCGCAGTGACACACCTTCGGGCGGTCGCGTGACTAGCCCTGATCCGTATGTTGCGGAGGACGTGAATACGTCATAGTCTGTAGATCATTACAGGCATTACTTCCACCCTCCAGTCCGTAGGATGTATAATGCTTCCGCCAACCCAGCGATCAGAAATAGAGATTTTTTAGACTTTGGTTTTTAGTTCAGTTGTAACTCGTACCTTTTGGGTGGTTTAGAAATCTGACTTAGCAGGGCCATTATTCGGACTATAGATAAGGGAAATAGATTTTAGTAGCAAGTATTTTAAACATTATATTAACACATCAATTGGATAAGGATCAGAATATTGGTTTCCTAAATAAATTAATGAACTGTGGTGCTTCATAGCTAGTTATTACTCAATATATTAGCTTTATCTGAGTGTTATAGTAAATAAGATGGTATAAGGACCATATATGTGTCCCCTCTGTTAGTGTATATATATTAATTTTAATATTATTATTTTTTATTTTTTTATTTTTTAATTCTTTAATTTTTATTATTTATTATTTTTTATTATTTTTATTATTATTTTTTATTTTTTATTATTTTTTATTTTTTGTTTTTTATTTTTTTTATTTAATGTAATCTTAATTCAGAAGTTTCAGCGAGATGAACAGATTGTTAGAGAGGCGAGACCATAATTTGTGAGCAGAATTATAATTTCTAGGAGGAAACCTTAAATACTCTATGTAGAGAAAGAAAAGGGGTTAATTATTAGCAATAGTTCATATTATAGTATTTAATTCCACGGCATCGTTAAGACCGCCAGGGTAAATGGAGCCCATTTTAAACATCCAATAAGTTTCTTGTTGGCATAGTTTTTTATAACGGTCCCCACCCCTATTAGTTATTGGGATGTGTTCCACTCCAGTTAGCTTAAGGCTGTTGGGGTTGCCTTGATGGAATTCGTGAAAGTGTTGAGAAACACTATGGGATGGCAGTCTTTTAATAATATTTCTACGGTGTTCAAGAAACCTGATTTTGAGTTTTCTAGTGGTGCGCCCTACATATTTGAGTCCACATCCACATGAAAGTATATATATAACATATGATGAATTACAATTAATGAAATGTTTAATTTCATATAGTGCACCATTGTCTTCAGTTTTAATGGTCTTAGTTCTATTATCTATGAAGTTACAGGTGATGCACCTGGTTGCTCCACATTTAAAGAACCCTTTAGTATTGGATGGAAGCCAGGAGTCTAATTGGGCTGTAGATTTTAAGTCAGGTTTCAGAAAACTAGGTGCCAACGAGTTTCTGAGAGATCTATTTTTCTTAAAGATGAAAACAGGGTCACTTGGTAGCAAAGGGGCTATTAGATAATCCTGTTTAAGGATATTGTGATTTCTCTTAATAATTTGTTTGATTTGGGAACAATGACTATTAAAGGTAGAGATAAATGCTATTGGTTTCTCATCTTCTATTAGGTTAGTTTTATCCTTTTTCTTATTGGTTAGTAATGTGTTTCTGTCTACTTTTCTAACTTCTTCATATGCTTTATTTAAAAGAACTATAGGGTACCCTCTCTGTACAAATGATTTTATCATCTCAGATGCTTGGGCTTCAAAAGATGTTATGTCGGAGCAATTGCGTCTGAGGCGTATAAGTTGGCCCCTGGGAATATTTCTCTTCCAGGGGGGGTAGTGTGCACTAGAATAATGTAAATATGCATTAGTGCCCACTTCCTTAGCATAATTGGTGGTATAGATTTTACCATCTTTAGCTTCAAGTGACACATCCAAAAAATTAATACATTGGGAGTGATATTGGTGAGTGAAGGTTAAACCATAAGTGTTGGTGTTAAGAAAATCAACAAATAACTGTGCTGAATGTGAGTCCCCATCCCAAATAATAAAAAGATCGTCAATGTACCTGCCATATAGGACCAGGTGCGCCTCCCAGCCTCCCCTCCAGATAAGTTGTTCCTCCAATTCACCCACATAGAGGTTAGCATAGCTGGGGGCGAACCTGGTCCCCATGGCGGTACCCTTGACTTGTAAATAGTGTGATTGGAGAAACAGAAAATAGTTGTGATGGAGGATGTAAGTGATGGAGTCAATTATAAATTTCTTGTGTATCTCACTTAGGTCCCCATCTTGAGTGAGTCGGTTGGATATTGTGAGTAGGCCTTTCTCGTGTGGAATATTTGAATAAAGGCTTTGAACATCCAGAGTTAGGAATGCATATGAATTAAGCCATTTCACGTCTTTGATAAGGGATAGAAAATGAGTAGTATCCTTGATGTGGGACCTGAGTGTAGGTACACGTGGTTGTAAGTATGAATCTACATAATAAGATAAGTTGGATGTGAGAGAGTGTATGCCGGAAATAATGGGACGCCCCGGGGGTGAGGTGAGGGATTTGTGTATCTTGGGTAAATGATAATATACTGGAGTGACGGGGTGTGCAGAATAAAGAAAATTGTATTCGTCCTTGGATATGACTCCATTGTCTAGAGCCCCCCCCAGAAGAGTAACAAGCTCCAGAAGGAATTCTCGGGTGGGATCACTGCTTAGTTTGATGTAGAACTCGGGATTTTCTAACTGTCTTGTAGCCTCCAGTATATAGTCGGTCTTGTTCTGTATGACAAGACCTCCCCCCTTATCAGCCTCCTTGATAATGATGGATTTATCCCTAGTTAGATTCTTGATGGCCCTTTTCTCTTGTCGAGATAGATTAGATTTATTTTTATGTGGATGAAGATGAATGTCAGAGCACATAGTTTTAAAATCGTCCATGGTCACCTTATAGAAAGTTTCTATGCTGGAGCCCTTGGATTTAATTGGGAAGAATTCTGATCTCTGTTTAAAGTTCTTTCTAGATATGTCGTACAGTTTCTCTATTTTGTTGGGGGTGCATTGTTCTGTACTAGCCAGTTCCTCCAGTATGTCCAGAGCTATCTGGTCCCCATCATCAAGTACTATAGGTAAAGCTTCCTCCCTCCTTTGTTTTATATGTTGTTTAGCGAAGAATCTTTTGCGGCATAAGGTTCTGATATATCTATTAAGTTCCACAAACAGAGTGAAGATGTTTGGGGGAGTAGATGGAGAAAATTTAAGGCCCTTATTCAAAAGGGTAATTTCAGAGTCTGAAAGAACCTTTGTAGATAGATTGAAAATAGTGGAGATCTTTGTGCCCTTAGTCTTATTTCTATTTAGTTTCTTGTATTTTTCTTTCTTACCCCCTCTTCTGCCTCTGAATCTGTACTTCTTCTTCCTCTTTTTGATGTTATCTGTTGTTCGTTCGCATGTGATATTTGATCCCAATGTGATTTGTTTGGGCGTTTGTCTAAAAAAACCTCTGTTGTGGTTTCCGTTTTGCTCATATTTGGATCTCTTTCTTTAGGTCTCGCCCCTCTGCTCTGTGTATCATAGGTTGGTCTATCCTGTATTCTAGGAGATACTGGGTGGGGATATCTAGAATGGGGGGTTTCTATTTCGTTTCTATTATTTCTCCTACATGAAGGGGAGCTATTTGGCCAGTGATGTCTCGTGTATTCCCGTTCTTTATGTTGGGGATAGTTGGAGTTCCTATAGGGAGAGGAATAGGTTTTTCTAATAGAAAATTTCCTGCGTCTATTAGATGTTGATTTATTATATGGTCGAAAATTTAAAGAATTTAAAGAATTAAAAAATAAAAAAATAAAAAATAATAATATTAAAATTAATATATATACACTAACAGAGGGGACACATATATGGTCCTTATACCATCTTATTTACTATAACACTCAGATAAAGCTAATATATTGAGTAATAACTAGCTATGAAGCACCACAGTTCATTAATTTATTTAGGAAACCAATATTCTGATCCTTATCCAATTGATGTGTTAATATAATGTTTAAAATACTTGCTACTAAAATCTATTTCCCTTATCTATAGTCCGAATAATGGCCCTGCTAAGTCAGATTTCTAAACCACCCAAAAGGTACGAGTTACAACTGAACTAAAAACCAAAGTCTAAAAAATCTCT
Source organism: Pseudophryne corroboree (assembly GCF_028390025.1). Classification (NCBI taxonomy): domain Eukaryota; kingdom Metazoa; phylum Chordata; class Amphibia; order Anura; family Myobatrachidae; genus Pseudophryne; species Pseudophryne corroboree. The sequence goes on from NC_086451.1 coordinate 457,302,359, forward strand.
ATTTCTGATCGCTGGGTTGGCGGAAGCATTATACATCCTACGGACTGGAGGGCGGAAGTAATGCCTGTAATGATCTACAGACTATGACGTATTCACGTCCTCCGCAACATACGGATCAGGGCTAGTCACGCGACCGCCCGAAGGTGTGTCACTGCGGACCCTGACCTATAGAAACAAAGATACCGTCCGGTTGCCTAGCAACCGTCTCCCCGCTCTCCCGCACGCTACAGACACAGAATATGAAATCCCGATCACGTGACATCAGTCACGTGATCGGAACAAAACGGAAGTCCGTAGTTTCAGTCCCGTTCTTTACATGTTCCTCCACCTATAATGGGAGTTGTTAATATTATTTCCATGACAACCGGATACACAACAAATTCAGCTATTGGCTAATGTTGGTTTACATACTTCCTGTTTGTCCATATCCATTTATTTACATATTAATAAAAGCTTTAAACACTTCGGTTTTTACAAAGAATGTATATATTTGCTATTTATTATATGCTACTCGAAGTAGGTCTGTCTCAGCTCATAAATTTATTTTGATTTTTTGCATTTAGCTCTAAAAGTGATCATGCAATTGTACTCTGGTGTTCCAAGGGGCTAATTAGCCACCATATTAGAGATGGTATATAAACCCCACATGTCTTAGACTGCATATACCTTTGAGAAAGCTGCCAGTTGGGTGCAGCGAAACGCGTCAGGTGAACCAGGGACCCCAGCCAGGAATTGACTCTAAGGAGGACCGAACCATTCCCCAAGCCTTCGTCCAGACGATTCTCTCAATTCTCAGATTCCAAACGGCAAACATCATACTAAGGACTGCATATAACCGTAACGCATGAGGAGCTCTCCACTACAGATTCCGGAGCACAGTACCCTCTAACGATAATTAGTCCATTTACTGGACCTTGCCTAAATTCTGAGACTATTGCATAAGCTGGACTATAATAACATAGGGGAAATACATCTGGAACGGTCACTGCATACATCTCCACAAAGTCCAATTTCCATACCTGGCGAATTGGGTGGTCCCTTGGGATATCAACTCACATTTTAGCAATTGTATTATCCAATACTCTATATATGTGCATATTTTACTAAATACTATTCTTATATACCTATTGTACAATTTTAGGAATAAATTTGTTTTATTTATTATATCATTAGTGTTGTATTCATCAAACCTAGCGCAGTCACACTACCCCTTCTTTTTTTCTGTATATTACAACGGGAGTGACTCTCCCTTTTCTTGTGACTGCAGCTCGGCGAAGCATCTCACAGCCAAAGCGCCCAAGTACCTTCGGGTAAATCTATCCTTCTACACGTACACATAGTCATCCTTGGGCTGCTAGGATATGAGCTGCTTCACCAAATTTGATGAAAGAGCAAATAGAAGACAGACCTACTTTTCGAGATGGGACACTGGGAATGAAGATAGAGGCGAAAAGTCTGAGCCACACTTGAGATTAACAGAGGAATTCTATAAACTAGAAGACCTATTAAAATCTGAGCTGAAACAATGGCTAGACGGTGTAAACTTACAAAAATACATCGATAAGAAAATGATCCCAAGGGGACTCAGACTTTTCAAACCCTCTATTTTCCAAGAGAATAAAGCATTTCAGGAACAATGGGAGAATATCCTCGACAGATGCTCCTTTACTTTAATGGAGCTAGTCATTAAATATAGAATGGAAAGAGCGAAACAAATAGAACAAGAAATTGAGGAAGTCAAAAAGAGACTCGAACCACATGCTAACATGCCCGAATTTAAAGAAAGGGATAGGATTGTTACAGAAAAAATCGATAAATTTGAACAAACGCTCTTAGATACCAAATGTACAAAATTTAGGCGAGATTTTGATGATTATACGAAAGGAACAGTGAGAACATATAAATAAAAAAATAGGGAGGAACAGATAGAACAGCGTGGGAGACCATACGAAAAATCACAAGGTCGACCATATAATAAATCAACATCTAATAGACGCAGGAAATTTTCTATTAGAAAAACCTATTCCTCTCCCTATAGGAACTCCAACTATCCCCAACATAAAGAACGGGAATACACGAGACATCACTGGCCAAATAGCTCCCCTTCATGTAGGAGAAATAATAGAAACGAAATAGAAACCCCCCATTCTAGATATCCCCACCCAGTATCTCCTAGAATACAGGATAGACCAACCTATGATACACAGAGCAGAGGGGCGAGACCTAAAGAAAGAGATCCAAATATGAGCAAAACGGAAACCACAACAGAGGTTTTTTTAGACAAACGCCCAAACAAATCACATTGGGATCAAATATCACATGCGAACGAACAACAGATAACATCAAAAAGAGGAAGAAGAAGTACAGATTCAGAGGCAGAAGAGGGGGTAAGAAAGAAAAATACAAGAAACTAAATAGAAATAAGACTAAGGGCACAAAGATCTCCACTATTTTCAATCTATCTACAAAGGTTCTTTCAGACTCTGAAATTACCCTTTTGAATAAGGGCCTTAAATTTTCTCCATCTACTCCCCCAAACATCTTCACTCTGTTTGTGGAACTTAATAGATATATCAGAACCTTATGCCGCAAAAGATTCTTCGCTAAACAACATATAAAACAAAGGAGGGAGGAAGCTTTACCTATAGTACTTGATGATGGGGACCAGATAGCTCTGGACATACTGGAGGAACTGGCTAGTACAGAACAATGCACCCCCAACAAAAATAAGAATTTACTTACCGATAATTCTATTTCTCGGAGTCCGTAGTGGATGCTGGGGTTCCTGAAAGGACCATGGGGAATAGCGGCTCCGCAGGAGACAGGGCACAAAAAGTAAAGCTTTTACAGGTCAGGTGGTGTGCACTGGCTCCTCCCCCTATGACCCTCCTCCAGACTCCAGTTAGGTACTGTGCCCGGACGAGCGTACACAATAAGGGAGGATTTTGAATCCCGGGTAAGACTCATACCAGCCACACCAATCACACCGTACAACTTGTGATCTAAACCCAGTTAACAGTATGATAACAGAGGAGCCTCTGAAAGATGGCTCCCTAAACAAAATAACCCGAAATAGTTAACAATAACTATGTACAAGTCTTGCAGATAATCCGCACTTGGGATGGGCGCCCAGCATCCACTACGGACTCCGAGAAATAGAATTATCGGTAAGTAAATTCTTATTTTCTCTATCGTCCTAAGTGGATGCTGGGGTTCCTGAAAGGACCATGGGGATTATACCAAAGCTCCCAAACGGGCGGGAGAATGCGGATGACTCTGCAGCACCGAATGAGAGAACTCCAGGTCCTCTTTTGCCAGGGTATCAAATTTGTAAAATTTTACAAACGTGTTCTCCCCTGACCACGTAGCTGCTCGGCAGAGTTGTAATGCCGAGACCCCTCGGGCAGCCGCCCAGGATGAGCCCACCTTCCTTGTGGAATGGGCCTTAACAGAATTAGGCTGTGGCAGGCCTGCCACAGAATGTGCAAGTTGAATCGTGTTACAAATCCAACGAGCAATCGACTGCTTAGAAGCAGGTGCACCCAACTTGTTGGGTGCATACAGTATAAACAGCGAGTCAGATTTTCTGACTCCAGCCGTCCTTGAAATGTATATCTTTAAAGCTCTGACAACGTCCAACAACTTGGAGTCTTCCAAGTCGTTTGTAGCCGCAGGCACTACAATAGGCTGGTTCAGGTGAAACGCTGACACCACCTTCGGGAGAAAATGCGGACGCGTCCGCAGCTCTGCCCTATCTAAATGGAAAATTAAATAAGGACTTTTATAAGATAAAGCCGCCAGTTCTGATACTCTCCTGGCCGAAGCCAGGGCCAGTAACATAGTCACTTTCCATGTGAGATATTTCAAATCCACCTTCTTAAGTAGTTCAAACCAATGGGATTTGAGGAAATCTAAAACTACATTTAGATCCCACGGTGCCACCGGAGGCACCACAGGAGGCTGTATATGCAGTACTCCTTTGACAAAAGTCTGGACCTCAGGAACTGAGGCCAATTCTTTTTGGAAGAATATAGACAGGGCCGAAATTTGAACCTTAATAGATCCCAATTTGAGACCCATAGACAATCCTGATTGCAGGAAATGTAGGAAACGACCCAGTTGAAATTCCTCCGTCGGAGCATTCCGACCCTCGCACCATGCCACATATTTCCGCCAAATGCGGTGATAATGCTTTGCGGTGACTTCTTTCCTTGCCTTAATCAAGGTAGGAATGACTTCTTCAGGAATGCCTTTTTCTTTTAGAATCTGGCGTTCAACCGCCATGCCGTCAAACGCAGCCGCGGTAAGTCTTGAAAAAGACAAGGACCCTGCAGAGGCAGGTCCCTTCTCAGAGGTAGAGGCCACGGATCGTCCGTGACCATCTCTTGAAGTTCCGGGTACCAAGTCCTTCTTGGCCAATCCGGAGCCACTAGTATCGTTCTTACTCCTCTTTGCCGTATAATCCTCAATACCTTTGGTATGAGAGGCAGAGGAGGAAACACATATACCGACTGGTACACCCAAGGTGTTACCAGCGCATCCACAGCTATTGCCTGCGGATCTCTTGACCTGGCGCAATACCTGTCCAGTTTTTTGTTGAGGCGAGACGCCATCATGTCCACCATTGGTTTTTCCCAATGGTTTATTATCATGAGGAAAACTTCTGAATGAAGTCCCCACTCTCCCGGGTGAAGATCGTGTCTGCTGAGGAAGTCTGCTTCCCAGTTGTCCACGCCCGGGATGAATACTGCTGACAATGCTATCACGTGATTCTCCGCCCAGCGAAGGATCCTGGCAGCTTCTGCCATTGCACTCCTGCTTCTTGTGCCGCCCTGTCTGTTTACATGGGCGACTGCCGTGATGTTGTCCGACTGGATCAACACCGGTCTTCCTTGAAGCAGAGGTTCCGCCTGGTTTAGAGCATTGTAGATTGCTCTTAGTTCCAGAATGTTTATGTGAAGAGACTTTTCCAGGCTCGTCCACACTCCCTGGAAGTTTCTTCCCTGTGTGACTGCTCCCCAGCCTCTCAGGCTGGCGTCCATGGTCACCAGGATCCAATCCTGTATGCCGAAACTGCGGCCCTCCAGTAGATGAGCCTCCTGCAACCACCACAGAAGAGATACCCTTGTCCTTGGAGACAGGGCTATCCGCTGATGCATCTGAAGATGCGATCCGGACCATTCGTCCAGCAAATCTCCCTGAAAATGTTTTGCGTGAGATCTGCCGAATGGAATCGCTTCGTAAGAAGCCACCATTTTTCCCAGGCCTCCCGTGCATTAATGCACTGATACTTGGCCTGGTTTTAGGAGGTTTCTGACTAGGTCGGATAACTCCCTGGCTTTCCCCTCCAGGAGAAATACCTTTTTCTGGACTATGCCCAGAATCATTCCTGGGAACAGCAGACGTATCATCGGAAAAAACAGCTGCGATTTTTGGAATATTTAGAATCCACTCGTGCTATCGTAGAACTACTTTAGATAGTTCTTTTCCGACCTCCAACTGTTCTCTGAAACTTGCCCCTTTCAGGATATCGTCCAAGTAAGGGATAATTAAGATGCCCTTTTCTTTGAAGAGAGTCATCTTTTCGGCCATTACCTTGGTAAAGGCCCGGGGTGCCGTGGATAATTCAACGGCAACTTTTGAAACTGATATTGACAGTTCTGTATCACGAACCCGATGTACCCTTGTTGAGAAGGGCAAATTTGGACATGGAGGTAATCCTTGATGTCCCGGGACACCATATAGTCCCCTTCTTTCCGGTTCGCTATCACTGCTCTGAGTGACTCCATCTTGATTTGAACCTTTATGTAAGTGTTCAAAGATTTCAGATTTAGACTATGTCTCACCAAGCCGTCTGGCTTCAGTACCACCATATAGTGTGGAAGACTAATACCCTTTTCCTTGTTGTAGGAGGGGTACTTTGATTATCACCTGCTGGAAATACAGCTTGTGAATTTTTCCCAATACTGCCTCCCTGTTGGAGGGAGCCGTTGGTAACGCAGACTTCAGGAACCTGCGAGGAAAAGATGTCTCGACTCTCCAATCTGTACCCCTGGGATAATACTAGTACGATCCAGGGGTCAACTTGCGAGTGATCCCACTGCGCGTTGAGACTCTTGAGACTACACCCCCACCTAACCTGAGTCCGCTTACACGGCCCCAGCGTCATGCTGGGGACTTGGCAGACGCGGTGGAAGGCTTCCTTTCCTGGGAAGGAGCTGTCTGCTGCAGTCTACTTCCCTTTCCTCTATGTCTGGGCAGATATGACTGGCCTTTTGCCCGCTTGCCCTCATGGTAACGGAAGGATTGAGGCTGAAAAGACGGTGTCTGTTTCTGCTGAGATGTAACTTGGGGTAACAAGGTTGGATTTCCAGCTGTTGCCGAGACCCCCAGGTCCGTTGGACCGACCCCAAATAACTCTTTCCCTTTATACGGCCATACTTCCATGTGTCGTATGGGATATGTATCACCTGACCACTGTCGTGTCCATGACATCTTCAGGGAGATATGGATCACGCACTTATTTTGATGCCAGAGTGCACATATCCCTCTGTGCATCTCGCATACATAAATATATAATGCATCCTATTAAATGCTCTATATCAATCAAATATTTTCAGTCAGGGAAACCGACCAAGCCAACCCAGCACTGCATCTCCAGGCTGATGGCGATAGCTGGTCGCAGTATAACCACCTTATGTGTGTATATACTTTTTAGGATATTTTTCCAGCTGCCTATCAGCTGGCTCCTTGAGGGCGGCCGTATCTGGAGACGGTAACGCCACTTGATAAGCGTGTGAGCGCCTTATTCATTTCCAACGCGCCCTAACTTCTGGCGGGAAAGGGTATAACGCCAATATTTGCTATCGGGGTAAACCCACGCATCATCACACACTTTATTTTATTTTATCTGATTCAGGAAAAACTACAGGTAGTTTTTTCACTCCCACATAATACCCTTTTTTGTGGTACTTGTAGTATCAGAAATATGTAACACCTCCTTCATTGCCCTTAACGTGTGGCCCTAATAAGGAATACGTTTGTTTATTCACCGTCGACACTGGATTCAGTGTCGGTGTCTGTGTCTGTGTCGACCGACTGAGGTAAATGGGCGTTATTAAAAACCCCTGACGGTGTTTCTGAGACGCCTGGACCGGTACTAATTGTTTGTCGGCCGTCTCATGTCGTCAACCGACCTTGCAGCGTGTTGACATTCTCACGTAATTCCCTAAATAAGCCATCCATACCGGTGTCGACTCCCTAGAGAGTGACATCACCATCATAGGCAATTGCTCCGCCTCCTCCAACATCGTCCTCATACATGTCGACACACACGTACCGACACACAGCACACACACCGGGAATGCTCTGACAGAGGACAGGACCCCACCAGCCCTTTGGAGAGACAGAGGGAGAGTTTGCCAGCACACACCAAAAAAACGCTATAATTACATAGGGACAACCTTATATAAGTGTTTCTCCCTTATAGCATCTTTAATATATTTATATCGCCAATTTAGTGCCCCCCCTCTCTGTTTAAACCCTGTTTCTGTAGTGCAGTGCAGGGGAGAGCCTGGGAGCCTTCTCTCCAGCCTTTCTGTGAGAGAAAATGGCGCTGTGTGCTGAGGAGATAGGCCCCGCCCCTTTTTCGGCGGGCTCGTCTCCCGCTATTTATTGTATTTAGGCAGGGGTTAAATATCTCCATATAGCCTCTGGGGGCTATATGTGAGGTATTTTTAGCCTTATATAGGTTTACATTTGCCTCCCAGGGCGCCCCCCCCCAGCGCCCTGCACCCTCAGTGACTGCCGTGTGAAGTGTGCTGAGAGGAAAATGGCGCACAGCTGCAGTGCTGTGCGCTACCTTTAGAAGACTGCAGGAGTCTTCAGCCGCCGATTCTGGACCTCTTCTTGCTTCAGCATCTGCGAGGGGGCCGGCGGCGAGGCTCCGGTGACCATCCAGGCTGTACCTGTGATCGTCCCTCTGGAGCTTCATGTCCAGTAGCCAAGAAGCCAATCCATCCTGCACGCAGGTGAGTTCACTTCTTCTCCCCTCTGTCCCTCGTTGCAGTGATCCTGTTGCCAGCAGGAATCACTGTAAAATAAAAAACCTAAGCTAAACTTCTCTAAGCAGCTCTTTATGAGAGCCACCTAGAATTGCACCCTTCTCGGCCGGGCACAAAAATCTAACTGGAGTCTGGAGGAGGGTCATAGGGGGAGGAGCCAGTGCACACCACCTGACCTGTAAAAGCTTTACTTTTTGTGCCCTGTCTCCTGCGGAGCCGCTATTCCCCATGGTCCTTTCAGGAACCCCAGCATCCACTTAGGACGATAGAGAAATAGAGAAACTGTACGACATATCTAGAAAGAACTTTAAACAGAGATCAGAATTCTTCCCAATTAAATCCAAGGGCTCCAGCATAGAAACTTTCTATAAGGTGACCATGGACGATTTTAAAACTATGTGCTCTGACATTCATCTTCATCCACATAAAAATAAATCTAATCTATCTCGACAAGAGAAAAGGGCCATCAAGAATCTAACTAGGGATAAATCCATCATTATCAAGGAGGCTGATAAGGGGGGAGGTCTTGTCATACAGAACAAGACCGACTATATACTGGAGGCTACAAGACAGTTAGAAAATCCCGAGTTCTACATCAAACTAAGCAGTGATCCCACCCGAGAATTCCTTCTGGAGCTTGTTACTCTTCTGGGGGGGGCTCTAGACAATGGAGTCATATCCAAGGACGAATACAATTTTCTTTATTCTGCACACCCCGTCACTCCAGTATATTATCATTTACCCAAGATACACAAATCCCTCACCTCACCCCCGGGGCGTCCCATTATTTCCGGAATACACTCTCTCACATCCAACTTATCTTATTATGTAGATTCATACTTACAACCACGTGTACCTACACTCAGGTCCCACATCAAGGATACTACTCATTTTCTATCCCTTATCAAAGACGTGAAATGGCTTAATTCATATGCATTCCTAACTCTGGATGTTCAAAGCCTTTATTCAAATATTCCACACGAGAAAGGCCTACTCACAATATCCAACCGACTCACTCAAGATGGGGACCTGAGTGAGATACACAAGAAATTTATAATTGACTCCATCACTTACATCCTCCATCACAACTATTTTCTGTTTCTCCAATCACACTATTTACAAGTCAAGGGTACCGCCATGGGGACCAGGTTCGCCCCCAGCTATGCTAACCTCTATGTGGGTGAATTGGAGGAACAACTTATCTGGAGGGGAGGCTGGGAGGCGCACCTGGTCCTATATGGCAGGTACATTGACGATCTTTTTATTATTTGGGATGGGGACTCACATTCAGCACAGTTATTTGTTGATTTTCTTAACACCAACACTTATGGTTTAACCTTCACTCACCAATATCACTCCCAATGTATTAATTTTTTGGATGTGTCACTTGAAGCTAAAGATGGTAAAATCTATACCACCAATTATGCTAAGGAAGTGGGCACTAATGCATATTTACATTATTCTAGTGCACACTACCCCCCCTGGAAGAGAAATATTCCCAGGGGCCAACTTATACGCCTCAGACGCAATTGCTCCGACATAACATCTTTTGAAGCCCAAGCATCTGAGATGATGAAATCATTTGTACAGAGAGGGTACCCTATAGTTCTTTTAAATAAAGCATATGAAGAAGTTAGAAAAGTAGACAGAAACACATTACTAACCAATAAGAAAAAGGATAAAACTAACCTAATAGAAGATGAGAAACCAATAGCATTTATCTCTACCTTTAATAGTCATTGTTCCCAAATCAAACAAATTATTAAGAGAAATCACAATATCCTTAAACAGGATTATCTAATAGCCCCTTTGCTACCAAGTGACCCTGTTTTCATCTTTAAGAAAAATAGATCTCTCAGAAACTCGTTGGCACCTAGTTTTCTGAAACCTGACTTAAAATCTACAGCCCAATTAGACTCCTGGCTTCCATCCAATACTAAAGGGTTCTTTAAATGTGGAGCAACCAGGTGCATCACCTGTAACTTCATAGATAATAGAACTAAGACCATTAAAACTGAAGACAATGGTGCACTATATGAAATTAAACATTTCATTAATTGTAATTCATCATATGTTATATATATACTTTCATGTGGATGTGGACTCAAATATGTAGGGCGCACAACTAGAAAACTCAAAATCAGGTTTCTTGAACACCGTAGAAATATTATTAAAAGACTGCCATCCCATAGTGTTTCTCAACACTTTCACGAATTCCATCAAGGCAACCCCAACAGCCTTAAGCTAACTGGAGTGGAACACATCCCAATAACTAATAGGGGTGGGGACCGTTATAAAAAACTATGCCAACAAGAAACTTATTGGATGTTTAAAATGGGCTCCATTTACCCTGGCGGTCTTAACGATGCCGTGGAATTAAATACTATAATATGAACTATTGCTAATAATTAACCCCTTTTCTTTCTCTACATAGAGTATTTAAGGTTTCCTCCTAGAAATTATAATTCTGCTCACAAATTATGGTCTCGCCTCTCTAACAATCTGTTCATCTCGCTGAAACTTCTGAATTAAGATTACATTAAATAAAAAAAATAAAAAACAAAAAATAAAAAATAATAAAAAATAAAAAATAATAATAAAAATAATAAAAAATAATAAATAATAAAAATTAAAGAATTAAAAAATAAAAAAATAAAAAATAATAATATTAAAATTAATATATATACACTAACAGAGGGGACACATATATGGTCCTTATACCATCTTATTTACTATAACACTCAGATAAAGCTAATATATTGAGTAATAACTAGCTATGAAGCACCACAGTTCATTAATTTATTTAGGAAACCAATATTCTGATCCTTATCCAATTGATGTGTTAATATAATGTTTAAAATACTTGCTACTAAAATCTATTTCCCTTATCTATAGTCCGAATAATGGCCCTGCTAAGTCAGATTTCTAAACCACCCAAAAGGTACGAGTTACAACTGAACTAAAAACCAAAGTCTAAAAAATCTCTATTTCTGATCGCTGGGTTGGCGGAAGCATTATACATCCTACGGACTGGAGGGCGGAAGTAATGCCTGTAATGATCTACAGACTATGACGTATTCACGTCCTCCGCAACATACGGATCAGGGCTAGTCACGCGACCGCCCGAAGGTGTGTCACTGCGGACCCTGACCTATAGAAACAAAGATGCCGTCCGGTTGCCTAGCAACCGTCTCCCCGCTCTCCCGCACGCTACAGACACAGAATATGAAATCCCGATCACGTGACATCAGTCACGTGATCGGAACAAAACGGAAGTCCGTAGTTTCAGTCCCGTTCTTTACATGTTCCTCCACCTATAATGGGAGTTGTTAATATTATTTCCATGACAACCGGATACACAACAAATTCAGCTATTGGCTAATGTTGGTTTACATACTTCCTGTTTGTCCATATCCATTTATTTACATATTAATAAAAGCTTTAAACACTTCGGTTTTTACAAAGAATGTATATATTTGCTATTTATTATATGCTACTCGAAGTAGGTCTGTCTCAGCTCATAAATTTATTTTGATTTTTTGCATTTAGCTCTAAAAGTGATCATGCAATTGTACTCTGGTGTTCCAAGGGGCTAATTAGCCACCATATTAGAGATGGTATATAAACCCCACATGTCTTAGACTGCATATACCTTTGAGAAAGCTGCCAGTTGGGTGCAGCGAAACGCGTCAGGTGAACCAGGGACCCCAGCCAGGAATTGACTCTAAGGAGGACCGAACCATTCCCCAAGCCTTCGTCCAGACGATTCTCTCAATTCTCAGATTCCAAACGGCAAACATCATACTAAGGACTGCATATAACCGTAACGCATGAGGAGCTCTCCACTACAGATTCCGGAGCACAGTACCCTCTAACGGTAATTAGTCCATTTACTGGACCTTGCCTAAATTCTGAGACTATTGCATAAGCTGGACTATAATAACATAGGGGAAATACATCTGGAACGGTCACTGCATACATCTCCACAAAGTCCAATTTCCATACCTGGCGAATTGGGTGGTCCCTTGGGATATCAACTCACATTTTAGCAATTGTATTATCCAATACTCTATATATGTGCATATTTTACTAAATACTATTCTTATATACCTATTGTACAATTTTAGGAATAAATTTGTTTTATTTATTATATCATTAGTGTTGTATTCATCAAACCTAGCGCAGTCACACTACCCCTTCTTTTTTTCTGTATATTACAACGGGAGTGACTCTCCCTTTTCTTGTGACTGCAGCTCGGCGAAGCATCTCACAGCCAAAGCGCCCAAGTACCTTCGGGTAAATCTATCCTTCTACACGTAAACATTGGGGATGTCCTATATCAGAACTTCAAGTTTCGGGAGGCGCCTGAGAGGATAAAAGAATCAAGCACCCAAAGGAAGCATCCTGGGAGGTGAATGTATCAAAGGCATAAAACCTAATAAACGTGTGGACCGAAACCACATAACCGCATTGCACAATTGTTCGGCATGCCGCCCATGAAGGTCCTACATACCGAGTAGAATGGGCAGAAATCAAAGCTGGAACAGGTAGATCAGCTCGACGGTAAGCATTTGCAATGACCATTCTAATCCATCTGGCTAGCATTTGCTTATTAGCAACCACGCTTGTGGAAACCAAAAAGAACGAAAAGAGCATCAGACTGTCTGATGGAGGTAGGACAGTCTACATAGACCCCCAGAGTACGAACCGCATCCAAAGAACGTTCTTTTGGGGGGAAGGTCTGCAGAGACAAAGGCTGGAACCACAATCTCTTGATTTATATTTAACTTAGAGACCACCTTAGGGAGGTAACGCGGCTTAGTCCTGAGGACTGGTCTGTCATGATGAAATATGAGAAAGGGAGGATGATAGGAGAGAGCTCCCCAGTCCAACACCATTCTGGCCGATGCAATGGTGAGTAGAAACAGTGTCTTCATTGTCAACCATTTGAGATCGGTAGATTCCAACGGTTCAAAGGGGTGCTCCTGTAGAGCGTCTGGCACAACAGAGAGATCCCATGGACCCACCGGAGGAACATAAGGTGGCTGTATATGAAGGACCTCCTGAAGGAAAGTGCACACATCCGCAATTGAGGCAATTCGGCTTTGGAACTAAACCGTCAAGGTCGAAACCTGGACTTTGAGAGAGGCAAGTCGTAAACCATCAAAGACAGGCGGCAGAGGTCTGGATGGAGACAAGGACGCTAATTCAACTGGCGTATTTTGTGCTGTAGTTTCAGACTCTTGTCCGGCGGCAAGAAAAGTGTTTACTTTGAGAGTCCAGAAGAGCTTCCAGGTGTATCATCCACTGTGATGGTATCAGGGAGGACTTTTTCCAATTTATCAGCCAGATGTGACATCATAGAAAGGCTACTGCCGGTTGGATATGAGTGATTAAGACTTTGTGTGAGCGCGTTAAAAGCTGTAGGTGGTCCAGGTATGGAAAGATTCTGATTCCCTGATAACAAAGGTGTGCTGTCATAACAGCCATAACTTTGGAAAAAATTCTGGGTGCCATAACTAAACCAAATGACAGGGCACGGATCTGATAATGTTGGTTGCCAATAGCAAACCGCAGGAATTGCTGGTGTGATAGTGCAATATGGAGATGTGTCCTGTATGTCCAGGGATACCATAAAGTCCATAGATTCCATGGCCAAAACTATAGATCATAGGGTTTCCATGCAAAACTTTGAGACTTTCACAAACCTGTTCAAAGATTTGAGGCTGAGAATCGGTCGGTGTGACCCGTTTGGCTTTGGTACCAGGAATAGTATAGAATAATATCCTGTATCTCGCTGAGGCTGAGGTATAGGCACTATCACGCATGACTGAAGAAGGGAGTTGACCACGGTTTGTAGTATGAGAGCTTTGCTTTGATCTGATGGAAGGCCCGTGGTAAAGTACTGGTGAGGGGGATGCCTCTTGGACGAGATGATGTGCCTGTGAGAGACTACTTCTGCACCCAAGTGTCTGTCGTAGTCTCTGTCCATACCTGTGCAAAGTGCAGAAGGCGGCCCCCTACTCTGAGGTCCCCCAGAGGAAGACCCGCACCTTCAGGCTGCAGGCTGTCAGGTTTTGTGGTAGGTTGACGTGCAGCCCAGGATTGCTTAGCCTTGGGGTTAGAGGTCTTTGCATCATGTGTTTGTCTGGGAAACACTTGACCTTTTGCTTTTCCTGGTGGACGAAAGGTATGCATGGTAGAGCTTTTAGGGTGATGAGTCGGAGCTGGTTGTAAAAAGACAGTTTTGGCTGCTGCTAATGATGCCACAAATTTTGTTCAACTCCTCACCAAAAAGAATATCACAGCAGCAGCTGATTTAATATGGTCTAGGTAAAGTCGGCATGTATCAGACATATCCAATGATAGAGAAGGAACTATGGTGGTCATTTCGAGTTGATCGCAGCCAGCAACTTTTTGCTGCTGCTGCGATCAACTAGAACACGCCTATGGGGGAGTGTATTTTAGCTTAGCAGGTCTGCGATCGCTTGTGCAGCCCTGCTAAGCTAAAAAAATTTCAAGCAAAACTAGACTAGCCCTGGACTTACTTACCCTGTGCTATGGATCCAGAGATGCTGGAGCCGGCTTTGACGTCACACCTCCACCCACCGTTTTCCTGGACACGCCTGCTTTTTACTCACCACTCCCCGAAAACAGCTCCAAACGGTCCGGATCCGCCCAGCCACGCCTCCTTCCTGTCAATCTTCTTAGCTGTCGTCGCTGCGACCGCTTCCGTCGGTAGCTGCGACGTAACCCAGCGTCCCCTGTCGCCGGGCAACATTGCGCACGCGCACTGCGGCCGCTGCGCATTCCGTACCCGTTCACACCGCAGCGAAAAACTGCTGCATGCGAACGGGTCAGAATGACCCCCTATGTCCTGTAACCACAGTTCAATAGCATTTGCAGCCCATGAAGCTGCTACCGTAAGGGAATAAATGGATTTGAGGCAGTTTTCAATACGCCTATCTGTTGGCTCTTTTAATGAAGAGACAGTAGTGACACGCAAAGTGGATGTCGTTATTAGACGAATGACATGAGAATCCACCGGGGTGGAGTTTCCCACTTTTTACAGATTTTTGCAGGAAGAGGATAACGAGCTAACGTGTGTTTAGACAGGGGTCCTGTCTTATTTCCATTAGATGATCAGAACGTGGAAATTCTGATCTGATTACCTTTTGTTTCTTAAACACATCAGTTTTTCTTAGCAACTGGTGTGGATTCCTCACCCTCTTCCTCAGGGGACACATTAGAATCTGAGAGTAGAGAGGATTGAGAGGTAGAAGCAGCATGTCTGGAGGAACCAGAAGCCTGTGTATGCCCTGCCAGGTTCTTTTGTTTAGACAGAGTCTATTAACTGCTGAACCTGAGTAGACAGTGTATCCACTAGGGAGGCCAATCCCGGGATTCAGGCCCAAAAATGCAGGGATTTGAATCCCGGGATTGGAGCCTCCAATCCCAGGATTCACGGGATTGCATTGCGCATGTGCAGTGAGGGAGGGTTGGTGTAAGTAACACTTACTATTAGGCCATTGGCAGTATTAGGCGGGCGGCAGCCATGAACACAGACCGCGGCGGCATTTCAAATGTAGCGCCGGCCGCCAGCTAATCACAGCTGGTGGACCGGCGGCCAATCAGGGAAGCGGCCGCAGCGGCTCCTGATTGGCTGCCGGACTGCCCATTCTGACTGGCTGACGGCCAGCGCTACAATTTGAAAGGCCTCCAGCGCGTTCAGCGCGTCTTATCCATGGCTGCCGCCCGTCTAATAGTAAGTGTAGTGTTACGGACACCCACCTTCCCTCACTGCAGTGCTCTCTTCAGTCTCCCTCCCGCTCCGCTTCTAACACCCTCCAGTGCTGCTCCCTAGCCCCTACACTACACCCACCCTCCAGCGCTGCTCCCTAGCCCCTACACTACACCCACCCTCCAGCGCTGCTCCCTAGTCCCTACACTACACCCACCCTCCAGCGCTGCTCCCTAGTCCCTACACTACACCCACTATCCAGCACTGCTCCCTACACTACACCCACTATCCAGCACTGCTCCCTACACTACACCCACTATCCAGCGCTGCTCCCTACACTACACCCACTATCCAGCGCTGCTCCCTACACTACACTCACTATCCAGCGCTGCTCCCTACACTACACTCACTATCCAGCGCTGCTCCCTACACTACACCCACTATCCAGCGCTGCTCCCTACACTACACTCACTATCCAGCGCTGCTCCCTACACTACACTCACTATCCAGCGCTGCTCCCTACACTACACCCACTATCCAGCGCTGCTCCCTACACTACACTCACTATCCAGCGCTGCTCCGTACACTACACTCACTATCCAGCGCTGCTCCCTACACTACACTCACTATCCAGCGCTGCTCCCTACACTACACTCACTATCCAGCGCTGCTCCCTACACTACACCCACTATCCAGCGCTGCTCCCTACACTACACCCACTATCCAGCGCTGCTCCCTACACTACACTCACTATCCAGCGCTGCTCCTTACACTACACTCACTATCCAGCGCTGCTCCCTACACTACACTCACTATCCAGCGCTGCTCCCTACACTACACCCACTATCCAGCGCTGCTCCCTACACTACACTCACTATCCAGCGCTGCTCCCTACACTACACCCACTATCCAGCGCTGCTCCCTACACTACACTCACTATCCAGCGCTGCTCCCTACACTACACTCACTATCCAGCGCTGCTCCCTACACTACACCCACTATCCAGCGCTGCTCCCTACACTACACCCACTATCCAGCGCTGCTCCCTACACTACACCCACTATCCAGCGCTGCTCCCTACACTACACTCACTATCCAGCGCTGCTCCCTACACTACACTCACTATCCAGCGCTGCTCCCTACACTACACCCACTATCCAGCGCTGCTTCCTACACTACACTCACTATCCAGCGCTGCTCCCTACACTACACCCACTATCCAGCGCTGCTCCCTACACTACACCCACTATCCAGCGCTGCTCCCTACACTACACTCACTATCCAGCGCTGCTCCCTACACTACACCCACTATCCAGCGCTGCTCCCTACACTACACCCACTATCCAGCGCTGCTCCCTACACTACACTCACTATTCAGCGCTGCTCCCTACACTACACCCACTATCCAGCGCTGCTCCCTACACTACACCCACTATCCAGCGCTGCTCCCTACACTACACCCACTATCCAGCGCTGCTCCCTACACTACACCCACTATCTAGCGCTGCTCCCTACACTACACCCACTATCCAGCGCTGCTCCCTACACTACACCCACTATCCAGCGCTGCTCCCTACACTACACCCACTTTCCAGCGCTGCTCCCTACACTACACCCACTTTCCAGCGCTGCTCCCTACACTACACCCACTATCCAGCGCTGCTCCCTACACTACACCCACTATCCAGCGCTGCTCCCTACACTACACCCACTATCCAGCGCTGCTCCCTACACTACACTCACTATCCAGCGCTGCTCCCTACACTACACTCACTATCCAGCGCTGCTCCCTACACTACACCCACTATCCAGCGCTGCTCCCTACACTACACTCACTATCCAGCGCTGCTCCCTACACTACACCCACTATCCAGCGCTGCTCCCTACACTACACCCACTATCCAGCGCTGCTCCTTACACTACACCCACTATCCAGCGCTGCTCCCTACACTACACCCACTATCCAGCGCTGCTCCCTACACTACACCCACTATCCAGCGCTGCTCCCTACACTACACTCACTATCCAGCGCTGCTCCCTACACTACACCCACTATCCAGCGCTGCTCCCTACACTACACCCACTATCCAGCGCTGCTCCCTACACTACTCCCACTATCCAGCGCTGCTCCCTACACTACACCCACTATCCAGCGCTGCTCCCTACACTACACTCACTATCCAGCGCTGCTCCCTACACTACACCCACTATCCAGCGCTGCTCCCTACACTACACCCACTATCCAGCGCTGCTCCCTACACTACACCCACTATCCAGCGCTGCTCCCTACACTACACCCACTATCCAGCGCTGCTCCCTACACTACACTCACTATCCAGCGCTGCTCCCTACACTACACCCACTATCCAGCGCTGCTCCCTACACTACACCCACTATCCAGCGCTGCTCCCTACACTACACCCACTTTCCAGCGCTGCTCCCTACACTACACCCACTATCCAGCGCTGCTCCCTACACTACACCCACTATCCAGCGCTGCTCCCTACACTACACCCACTATCCAGCGCTGCTCCCTACACTAGACTCACTATCCAGCGCTGCTCCCTACACTACACTCACTATCCAGCGCTGCTCCCTACACTACACCCACTATCCAGCGCTGCTCCCTACACTACACTCACTATCCAGCGCTGCTCCCTACACTACACTCACTATCCAGCGCTGCTCCCTACACTACACTCACTATCCAGCGCTGCTCCCTACACTACACCCACTATCCAGCGCTGCTCCCTACACTACACTCACTATCCAGCGCTGCTCCCTACACTACACTCACTATCCAGCGCTGCTCCCTACACTACACTCACTATCCAGCGCTGCTCCCTACACTACACCCACTATCCAGCACTGCTCCCTACACTACACCCACTATCCAGCGCTGCTTCCTACACTACACCCAAAAAAAACGGCCCGGGATTGGCCTCCCTAGTATCCACCCAGGGTGGATTTACAATTGGTACGAAATTGGGTGGTATGGCCCATAGGAGGACCCATAGCTGGGGTAAGCCGGTCCACTAGAGTACCTAACATTTGTGAAAAGGCCCAGGGAGGCTCTTGCGTGGGAGCAGGAGTTGTGGTCTGACCAGGAGATATAAAACAGTTAACACAAAGGTCATCCTGTATAATGGGGGTCATTCCGAGTTGATCGTAGCCCTGCAAAGTTTGCAGGGCTACGATCATGTCCATAGACATGCGGGGGGACGCCCAGCACAGGGCTATCCCGCCCCACTTGTCAGTTCCGCCCTCCCCCTGCAAAAGTGCAAAAGCATCGCACAGCGGCTGCTTGCTGCTCACTGAAATGGCTGCCCGGTTCTCATGAGAGAAGGAGAGAGAGAGAGAGGCAGCTCAAGACATGGGAAATCTTTTATAGATAGGTGCCCAGAGCTGGGGGAGGGGCTACAGATTCAGTACCACCTCCCCTGTGTTGGTCTTCCACCTCAGGCACAATGCGGACTGTTAAAAATAAGAATTTACTCACCGGTAATTCTATTTCTCGTAGTCCGTAGTGGATGCTGGGGACTCCGTAAGGACCATGGGGAATAGACGGGCTCCGCAGGAGACTGGGCACTCTAAGAAAGATTTTGGACTACCTGGTGTGCACTGGCTCCTCCCCCTATGACCCTCCTCCAGACCTCAGTTAGGACACTGTGCCCGGAAGAGCTGACACAATAAGGAAGGATTTTTGAATCCCGGGTAAGACTCAGCCACACCAATCACACCATATAACTCGTGATAGGAACCCCGGTTAACAGTATGATAACAATGGAACCTCTGAATAGATGGTTCGCAATAACAACCCGATTTGTGTAACAATAACTATGTACAAGTATTGCAGACAATCCGCACTTGGGATGGGCGCCCAGCATCCACTACGGACTCCGAGAAATAGAATTATCGGTAAGTAAATTCTTATTTTCTCTATCGTCCTAGTGGATGCTGGGGACTCCGTAAGGACCATGGGGATTATACCAAAGCTCCCAAATGGGCGGGAGAGCGCAGATGACTCTGCAGCACCGAATGAGAGAACTCCAGGTCCTCCTCAGCCAGGGTATCAAACTTATAGAATTTTGCAAACGTGTTTGCCCCTGACCAAGTAGCAGCTCGGCAAAGTTGTAAAGCCGAGACCCCTCGGGCAGCCGCCCAAGATGAGCCCACCTTCCTGGTGGAATGGGCTTTTACTGATTTAGGCTGCGGCAATCCTACCGCAGAATGCGCTAGCTGAATAGTGCTACAAATCCAGCGCGCGATAGTCTGCTTAGAAGCAGGAGCACCCAGCTTGTTGGGTGCATACAGGATAAACAGCGAGTCAGTCTTCCTGACTCCAGCCGTCCTAGAAACATATATTTTTAGGGCCCTGACTACATCAAGTAATTTGGAATCCTCCAAGTCCCTAGTAGCCGCAGGCACCACAATAGGTTGGTTCAAGTGAAAAGCTGATACCACCTTTGGGAGAAACTGAGGACGAGTCCTCAATTCTGCCCTATCCATATGGAAAATCAGATAGGGGCTTTTACATGACAAAGCCGCCAATTCTGACACACGTCTGGCCGAAGCCAGAGCCAACAACATCACCACTTTCCACGTGAGATATTTTAAATCCACAGACTTAAGTGGCTCAAACCAATGTGATTTTAGAAATTCCAAGACCACATTGAGATCCCAAGGTGCCACTGGGGGCACAAAAGGAGGCTGAATATGCAGAACTCCCTTGACAAAAGTCTGAACTTCAGGCAGCGAAGCCAGTTCTTTCTGGAAGAAAATCGACAGGGCCGAGATCTGTACTTTAATGGACCCCAATTTGAGGCCCAAAGTCACACCTGCTTGCAGGAAATGTAGGAATCGACCCAGTTGAAATTCCTCCGTTGGGGCCTTCTTGGCCTCACACCAAGCAACATACTTCCGCCAAATGCGGTGATAATGCTTTGCGGTGACATCCTTCCTGGCCTTGATCAGGGTAGGGATGACTTCCTCCGGAATGCCTTTTTCCTTTAGGATCCGGCGTTCAACCGCCATGCCGTCAAACGTAGCCGCGGTAAGTCTTGGAACAGACAGGGTCCCTGCTGCAGCAGGTCTTGTCTGAGCGGCAGAGGCCAAGGGTCCTCTGCAAGCATCTCTTGAAGTTCCGGGTACCAAGCTCTTCTTGGCCAATCCGGAGCCACGAGAATAGTTCTCACTCCTCGCCTTCTTATTATTCTCAGTACTAGGATATAGAGAAAAAACAGATCTCTAGTGGTATGCCAGTCCCACTCTCCCGGCGCTTATGTATATATATAGAGAGAGAATCTGAAAATTAAAAATTATGTAAATTTTCTATTTAGAGATATAACCAATATAGGTAAATAGCAGCGTATGTTTTGAGGCTTGGTTAGAGTCTCTAGCATAAACTAAACGAAAAAAGATCTATAAAACATTGCGCTTTCAATATAATTGTATGTTTATAACGATAATAAAAATTAATTTTGAAGAAATGGCTGTGAAGTGGTCAGAAATGAGGCTGGGAGACTGTTTATGAACAATAAAAATATATACGTTTTATTTTATACCAAATATCCAACAAACATTTTTAAAATAAACATATGTGAAGTTTTGAAAAAGCATCAATTTGGTTAATATATTCCAAAGTACATGGCTTGCTATTATACCAACTATATTTTAAAAGCTGTAATATTTATATGAATACTGAACTGTCCTCTTTAGAAGTAGTATAGATCAGCAGTCACACTCCTTTAAAAAATCCACACAGTTTTAGGTGATGACTATGAATGCCGGCGTCCCGGCCACAGTTTTTTGTTCAGAATAGACTGGAGACCGGTATCTGTAAAGCTCACAATGATAATTGTATAGTCTCTCCTATCCCGGTGGTGAGGCTATCACCGCGCCGGGTGGGTATAACTTGTGTCCGTGTAGCGGAAAAGGACTCACCCGTCTCCCTGATGGGATGCTTGCTGCCGCCTCTCCGCTCCCGGTGGTGAGGCCGTCACCGCCCCGGGTGATGTGTTGGGAGTGTTCGTGTTTAATTGCCCGCAAAGGTCTCGTTATCTGCACCCTGCAGCGTGGTGGTAATTATGACGGGTTAACAGGCAGGTTGTTACCAATTTTGTTGCAAGACAGCGGTATCTCTGCAAGTTTTTTGTCCAGAGCCAAACAGGTTCTATCACGGTGGACTGGTGTGCTGCTGATTGTTCAATGGTGTCAACGCGTTTCGTCCCACAATGCCTTGGGACTTCCTCAGAAATTTTCCGCTACACGGACACAAGTTATACCCACCCGGCGCGGTGATAGCCTCACCACCGGGATAGGAGAGACTATACAATTATCATTGTGAGCTTTACAGATACCGGTCTCCAGTCTATTCTGAACAAAAAACTGTGGCCGGGACGCCGGCATTCATAGTCATCACCTAAAACTGTGTGGATTTTTTAAAGGAGTGTGACTGCTGATCTATACTACTTCTAAAGAGGACAGTTCAGTATTCATATAAATATTACAGCTTTTAAAATATACTTGGTATAATAGCAAGCCATGTACTTTGGAATATATTAACCAAATTGATGCTTTTTCAAAACTTCACATATGTTTATTTTAAAAATGTTTGTTGGATATTTGGTATAAAATAAAACGTATATATTTTTATTGTTCATAAACAGTCTCCCAGCCTCATTTCTGACCACTTCACAGCCATTTCTTCAAAATTAATTTTTATTATCGTTATAAACATACAATTATATTGAAAGCGCAATGTTTTATAGATCTTTTTTTTTATTATTCTCAGTACCTTGGGTATGAGAGGCAGAGGAGGAAAAACATAAACCGACTGGTACACCCACGGTGTCACTAGAGCGTCCACAGCGATCGCCTGAGGGTCCCTTGACCTGGCGCAATACCTTTTTAGCTTTTTGTTGAGGCGGGACGCCATCATGTCCACCTGTGGTTTTTCCCAACGGTTTACCAGCATCTGGAAGACTTCTGGATGAAGTCCCCATTCTCCCGGGTGGAGGTCGTGCCTGCTGAGGAAGTCTGCTTCCCAGTTGTCCACTCCCGGAGTTGAATACTGCTGTCAATGCTAGCACATGATTCTCTGCCCATCGGAGAATTCTTGTGGCTTCTGCCATTGCCCTCCTGCTTCTTGTGCCGCCCTGTCTGTTTACATGGGCGACCGCCGTGATGTTGTCTGACTGGATCAGCATCGGCCGGTTCTGAAGCAGGGGTCTTGCTTGACTTAAGGCATTGTAAATGGCCCTTAGCTCCAGAATATTTATGTGCAGCGATATCTCCTGAGCTGACCACAGCCCCTGGAAATTTCTTCCCTGTGTGACTGCCCCCCAGCCCCGAAGGCTGGCATCCGTGGTCACCAGGACCCAGTCCTGTATTCCGAATCTGCGGCCCTCTAGTAGATGAGTCCTCTGCAGCCACCACAGCAGCGACACCCTGGTCCTCGCCGACAGGGTTATCCGCTGTTGCATCTGGAGATGGGACCCGGACCATTTGTCCAACAGGTCCCACTGGAATGTCCTTGCGTGGAACCTTCCGAATGGAATTGCTTCGTATGAAGCTACCATTTTTCCCAGGACTCGTGTGCATTGATGTACCGACACTTTTCCTGGTTTTAGGATGTCTCTGACCAGGGATGACAATTCCTCTGCTTTTTCCACTGGAAGAAACACTCTTTTCTGGTCTGTGTCCAGAATCATTCCCAGGAACAGAAGACGTGTCGTCGGAACCAGCTGCGACTTTGGAATATTGAGAATCCAGCCGTGCTGTAGTAGCACTTCCTGAGAAAGTGCTACCCCCACTACCAACTGTTCCTTGGACTTCGCCTTTATCAGGAGATCGTCCAAGTACGGGATAATTGAAACACCTTTCTTGCGAAGGAGTATCATCATTTCGGACATTACCTTGGTAAAGACCCTCGGCGCCGTGGATAACCCAAACGGCAGCGTCTGGAACTGATAGTGACAGTCCTGTACCATAAATCTGAGGTACTCCTGGTGAGGAGGATAAATGGGGACATGAAGATACGCATCTTTGATGTCCAGGGAGACCATGTAGTCCCCCTCCTCCAGGCTTGCAATAACCGCTCTGAGCGATTCCATCTTGAACTTGAACCTTTTGCTATAAGTGTTCAAGGATTTTAAATTTAAGATCGGTCTCACCGAACCGTCCGGTTTCGGTACCACAAACAGTGTGGAATAGTAACCCTTTCCTTGTTGAAGGAGGGGTACCTTGACAATCACTTGCTGTGAATACAGTTTCTGAATAGCCACCAACACTGCCTCCCTGGCAGAGGGAGTTGTCGGTAAGGCAGACTTTAGGAAACGGCGGGGGGGAGACGTCTTGAATTCCAGCCTGTACCCCTGAAGTACTACCTGAAGGACCCAGGGATCCACCTGTGAGAGAGCCCACTGTGCGCTGAAATTTTTGAGACGGGCCCCCACCGTGCCCGGGTCCACCTGAGCAGCCCCAGCGTCATGCTGTGGACTTACTGGACGCAGGGGAGGACTTCTGCTCCTGGGAACTAGCTGTGTGTTGCAGCTTTTTCCCTCTACCTCTGCCTCTCGGCAGAAAGGAGGAGCCTCTAGCCCTCTTGCTTTTCTGGGGCCGAAAGGACTGTACCTGATAATACGGTGCTTTCTTTTGCTGTGGGGCAGTCTGTGGCAAAAAGGTAGATTTCCCAGCCATAACTGTGGACACGAGGTCCGAAAGACCATCCCCAAACAGTTCCACCCCTTTATAGGGTAAAACTTCCATGTGCCGCTTTGAGTCGGCATCACCGGACCATTGCCTAGTCCATAACCCCCATCTGGCGGCAATGGACATAGCGCTTACTCTTGATGCCAGCCGGCAAATATCCCTCTGTGCATCACGCATGTATAAGACTGCGTCTTTTATATGCTCAAGCGTCAGCAAAATATTGTCCCTATCCATGGTATCAATATTATCCAAAAGGGAATCTGACCACGCAGCAGCAACACTGCACATCCAAGCTGATGCAATCGCTGGTCGCAATATAATGCCTGAGTGTGTGTAAATAGCCTTTAGGGTATTTTCCTGCTTTCTATCAGCAGGTTCCTTCAGGGCGGCCGTATCCGGAGACGGTAGTGCCACCTTCTTTGACAAGCGTGTCAGCGCCTTGTCTACCCTAGGGGGTGTTTCCCAATGTGACCTATCCTCTAGCGGGAAAGGGTACGCTGCCAATAATCGTTTTGAAATTATCAATTTCTTATCAGGGGAAGTCCACGCTTCCTCACACACCTCATTTAATTCCTCAGATGCAGGAAAAACAACAGGTAGTTTTTTCTCACCGAACATAATACCCTTTTTTGTGGTACCTGGGGTATTATCAGAAATGTGTAAAACATTTTTCATTGCCTCAATCATGTAACGGGTGGACCTATTGGAGGGTACACTAGTCTCATCACCGTCGACACTGGAGTCTGTATCCGTGTCGACGTATGTATCTGTCACCTGAGGTAGCGGGCGTTTTAAGGCCCCTGATGACATTTGAGATGCTGGGACAGGCACAAGCTGTGTAGCCGGCTGTCCTATGTCGTCAAACCTTTTGTGTAAGGAGTTGACACTTTCACGCAATTCCTTCCATAAGTCCAACCACACCGGTGTCGACCCCTCAGGGGGTGACATCACATTCACAGGCATTTGCTCCGCCTCCACATCATTTTCCTCCTCATACATGTCGACACAGCAGCACCGACACCCAGCAGACACACAGGGAATGCTCTTACAGAGGACAGGACCCCACAAAGCCCTTTGGGGAGACAGAGGGAGAGTATGCCAGCACACACCAGAGCGCTATATATCACAGGGATATCACCTATAAAAGTGTGTTTTCCCCTTATAGCTTATATACCTATACTGCGCCTAATTTGTGCCCCCCCCTCTCTTTTTTACCCTTTTCTGTAGTGCAGGACTGCAGGGGAGAGCCAGGGAGCTTCCTTCCAGCGGAGCTGTGAGGGAAAAATGGCGCCAGTGTGCTGAGGGAGAAGGCCCCGCCCCTTTTTCGGCTGGCTTTCTCCCGCTATTTTAATGTATCTGGCAGGGGTTAATATACACCTATATAGCCCCTGGGGCTATATATGGTGTTAGTTTGCCAGCCAAGGTGTAATAATTGCTGCTCAGGGCGCCCCCCCCCCCCCCCAGCGCCCTGCACCCATCAGTGACCGCAGTGTGTGGTGTGCATGAGGAGCAATGGCGCACAGCTGCAGTGCTGTGCGCTACCTTGGAGAAGACAGAAGTCTTCAGCCGCCGAGTTTCTGGACCTCTTCTTGCTTCTGGCTCTGTAAGGGGGACGGCGGCGCGGCTCCCGGAACGGACGACGAGATCGGTGCCTGTGTTCGAACCCTCTGGAGCTAATGGTGTCCAGTAGCCTAAGAAGCCCAAGCTACCACCACTTAGGTAGGTTCGCTTCTTCTCCCCTTAGTCCCTCGATGCAGTGAGCCTGTTGGCAGCAGGTCTCACTGAAAATAAAAAACCTAACAAACACTTTCTTCCTAGGAGCTCAGGAGAGCCCCTAGTGTGCCTCCAGCTCCGGGCACAGAAATCTAACTGAGGCTTGGAGGAGGGTCATAGGGGGAGGAGCCAGTGCACACCAGGTAGTCCTAAATCTTTCTTAGAGTGCCCAGTCTCCTGCGGAGCCCGTCTATTCCCCATGGTCCTTACGGAGTCCCCAGCATCCACTAGGACGTTAGAGAAATGGGTGTATTGTACACCCAAACCTGTGCCCCAAACGCCCTGGTGGTCTAGTGGGGTCCCTGCCTGGAGACAGTGTCCACGCCAGAGCCATGCGTCCATCTCCCTAGACACACGGCGGATGGTGATTTCATATTGGGTCCTCTAAGGAGACCCTTCTTACCTTCCCCCCAGTACCAGGCACGCAGTCCCAGGGTTCCATCATCAATCGGTTCTAGACGCCATGTGAGGTCCCCTGCCGCAAGTTCCCGACTGAGGAATAGGCCAAGCAGGAGTTTTGGTGCCAGCGGAGGGGAGTGATGGAGCTGCAGCGCTGAAGTCTCATAGGCTTACAGCGCTGACAGCCCAGTGTAAAAATCTCTAATGGTGTCTGTCGGCAGTGCAGCGGTGTCTACTGGTCCAGCAGTGCAGCGGTGTTTGCTGGGTGTCATCTCTAGTAGTGTCTACTGGTCCAGCAGTGCAGCAGTGTCTGCTGGTACAGTAATGCAGCAGTGTCTGCTGGATGTCATCTCTAGCTGTGTCTGCTGGTCCGGTAGTGCAGCAGTGTCTGCTGGGTATCATCTCTTGCGGTGTCTGCTGGTCCGGCAGTACAGTGGTGTCTACCGGTCTGTCAGCTCCAGTGGTGTCTACTGGTCCAGCAGTGCAGCGGTGTCTGCCGGGTGTCAGCTCCAGCAGAGTCTACTGGTCCGGTAGTGCAGCAGTGTCTGCTGGTACAGTAATGCAGCAGTGTCTGCTGGGTGTCATCTCTAGCGGTGTCTGCTGGTTCAGCAGGACAGTGGTGTCTACCGGTCTGTCAGCTCCAGTGGTGTCTACTAGTCCGGTAGTGCTGCGGTGTCTGCTGGATGTCATCTCTAGCGGTGTCTGCTGGTCTGTTAGTGCAGCGGTGTCTGCTGGTCCGACAGTGCAGCGATGTCTGCTAAGTGTCATCTCTAGTAGTGTCTGCAGGTCCGGTAGAGCAGCGGTGTCTACTGGTCTGTCAGCTCCAGTGGTGTCTGCTGGTCCAGCAGTGCAGCAGTGTCTGCTGGGTAGGGATAGCCATTGACCATCGATGGTACAAAATCATCGATGGATTGTGTTGAATACTTTAGCCATCGATGGTGG